>NW_028292572.1:6554330-6581877 GCF_029948245.1 Actinia tenebrosa | reverse complement strand
GAATTCAATATTTTATGTTTCATTTTCACTTCACGGTTAGAAGAATACTGCATGAAATGGGTGTTATTGCGCTGCCGGGAGATGCCACGTTTTATCCAAGAGATAATAAATACAGCGTGCCGGCTTATGACAGACTTTGTAAGGAGTTTGACGTTGTAGGAAGGATTTCCGATGCACTGCCGGCGCTAACAATGGTCTGGGGCATATTTGGGCTTATTGGGGGATTGGTGGACACGAGCTAAGTGATAAGGAAGTTCATGCGTTGAATCTACGATGGAACACTGGGTATCACAAAGAAACTCACGACAGTAGCACCTTCTTTGAACCAAACGCTAAGACCACTAAGGAAGTTAGAGACGGACCTTTGTTCAAAGACGAGGGCGGTAAGTATGCAGGGGCTAATCCACTGATTATCAAAATTACCAACGACGAGCAAACAAAGCAATATCTTAATTTCATACCCCCAGAAGGTAAAGGACTAACCAAAGCCGGCCTTGCCCGTTTAAACCGCAGCATAGAAGCTTACGTGTATTCTATCCTTGGAGCTCAGGTAAACACCCGATCCAGCATAATCGGAAATACTGGCGCCGCAGAAGAAACGCGAGCCGAAGCCTTGATCTTATTTGAAAGTTCAATCTTGGAGGGCGACATTAGCAAGGGCGTACAGCGTTACCAACTAGCCATACAAAATTCTAAGGCCCGACTGGACTACGCAGTAGCCCCGGGTTGTTGGTTAATGCCTAGTAATTTATCTATAAATACTGGTTCTGTAGTAGGATACAACAATAAGCTGCAGCGAGCTACCAAGGACATGAAGTTTGGGGTGAACGACGTGAACTCTGACACTCTTAGAAGCATCCCCCATTTCGTGGAGAAGCCTAAGAAGGAGCACGTAGAAAAGCCCGCACCAAAGAACGTAAAGAAGAAGGTTTTGCCTGCGATACCTGAGGAATATGACCATAACTTACTAAAAGCCGGCTTAGCCGCCGCAGGCGTTGGTCTGAGCTATTATATATGGCGATGAACAACCCCTACGTAGCTGGAGTAGATTGTGTCTATACAACTTACACAGGCGAGAAAAAATACACCCAGGCATCTTGGGTTGATGTCACCGGAATGTCTGTAGACCTGAACTACTCAGGAAAGAAGTTAATCCTTTGTAGTATTTGCATTGGCACGAGCGGCCATGCCAACGTGGGCTTCAGGTTCCTGGATGAGAATGGCGTACTGCAGCCTATGCGCGCGAAGACAAACAACAGGGAGCCTGCGCATTTCTCCGTAGAGCCCAACCCCGGCAGCGCCGAGAATCTATCGGTTTGGACTTTTCATATGGTTGCTGATTGCCATGGGAAGGTAAAGCTGCAAATGCGCGTAGATGACACCGGGAGCGTTTGCATAAATAGTATAGAAAATCAGAGAGATACGGTTTATAATCACAAGACCATTAGCACTCTTACGGTAATGAGTCTATAGAAGGGAATTTATTCCCTGAAATATATGAACCCACACGCGAAGGAAGATTGGTTTCTACATTTTTTGGAGGAGAAGGACTACTTAGAACAGCATTGGCATGACACCGGGCTGTGGGTGAAGGTTGGGGGCCTGGGATTGATCATGTGTACCATTAGCATTTCGACGGGGTATTCGTGTAATGTCGGGTTTAGGATCGTTGATGAGAATGACCATCCATTACTACCCTACAGAAAAAAAGATAATAATAGGAACCCAGCCCATTTCTCGTCGGAGCCCCCTCCAAGAAGCGGAGAAGACTTAACGCCGGTAACTTTTCACATGATAGCCAATTGCCAATATGCGAAGTTACAAGTTCTCCCCAACGACGTTGCCTACCTTCGGATAAATGCCGCCCCGTCAAGAGATTCCCCGACGGATGCCACTTGGAATCATAAGCCCATTAGCACCATGAGCGTGCTGCCGCTAGTTCCGCATTATCAAGGCGGTGCGAATACTAACTTTACTTATCCCCAGTCGAGGACGCCTCGGGCGCCCGACGACGATAAGCCACCAGTAATACACAAGGATAAGATTAAGCCTTCATCTTCTTCAGGAGTACCACTCCAATAGCGACAACCAAGATCCAAATGTTGTTGCCCACGAACTTCAACAGTTCGCCGCCGGCCCTAAGTGCCAAGGAAACAACCGAACCCAGCAGCCCAGGAAGACCGGCTGCCATCTTTTTTCCTAAGTCCGTTAGTCCATTGCCTAATTTCTTTACGCCCGCGCCTGTAGCCTTAAGCGCGGATAGGATAACTCCTACTACGGTGCTAATAGCGACCGCAAACGCCAGCGGAACGCCATACTTCAAAAGGGCTCTTTTTACCTTTTCCTTGGTGGTAAGCCCCAGCTCTTTTTCCAGGTTTTCCTTTTGCGCTTGTAATTCCGCAAGGCGTATTTCAAGGGCCTCCACTTCCTTTTGAGCTGCTTCCCTTTCTTCCTCGGTACGAGTTTGGTCCTCGATTACTTCTTGCTGCCGCTCTATTTGCCCCTCCAGGTCTTCGATAGCCTGATCTCTTTGCCGGATTTGCTCCTCTTTAGTGTTGATTTCGGCAACCAACTGCCGCCGTTCCTCCAAAGAGCCGGATATGGTGATATGCAAGTTTTTAGCTTCCTCTTTTGTCAGGTCTAACTCCTGTAAGGTGAGGTCGAAAGCCCTTTGGGCTTGGTCTCTATCGCGTAGGGCATTGTCTCTTTGTCCTCTAATTTCTATTATTCTTTGGGTTTTGTCATCAACTTCTCTCTTTTGAGCATCGAGAAGTAGTCGGTTTTGCCTCATGTAATCTGCCTCCCTTTCTTCCAACGTTTCTTGCAGTTCCTCGACGCGTTTTTCTAACGCAACCTTTTCATTCAAGGCTGCCAACCTTTCTAACGCGCTTCGGGTAGCTAGTTGAAAGCCTTTTAATCTTGCCACGTCACCCCTAACTTCACCATTGTCGTCGAAAAGGGGTTGCGGTTTCGTCCAGCGGTCTTTGTCAGGAAATCTCAAGTCTTGGACGCTTATGAGGACTTTGTTTCCGCGTTCTGTGAGCCTTACGTCGTCGGCCTCGAAGTGGGAATAGCGCTGCGTTAGCTCTTGCGTTGCCCACTCTACAGTTTCCCGCGCGGCTGCCTCAGGCTGCTCTATGTTTTGAAGCTCCAAGTACTCAGGGACGGGGCTGCCGTGGTTTTTTGATTGCCACATGCGATTCAAGGCGGCCTTGAAGCTTTTCCATCTATTACCATACTTGTTTTCTAGAGCCATGTCGTAGATTAGGGGGTCGGTTTCCGCGCCTTTAGTCCATGCGTCGTATTCTTCGTCGTTAATGTCGACTTGACCTTCTTCGGTAAGGGGATCAAAATCCGTTCCTTCTACTTCCATTATATATGATAAGCTCAAAGTTAAACCCCAACGTATTACCTAAGCAGGTTGGCGGACTAAAGGCAGAACGCACCTTTCACCGGGTCACCTTTACGCCTTCTAGCGCTAAGCCAGGTGAGACGCTGTACGTAGGCGTACCCCGCCTAACGGATAACCTAGTGTTGGTTCCTGGCACCCTGGCGCTAAGGTTTAACCTAGCAATACAGCCAGATACCGCAGACGCGCGTTACGTCGTCAATAATGCAGGTAGAAACCTTGTTTCCAAAATACGCGTAAAGTTCGCCGGGGAATCCTTGCTGGACTTAAACAGGTATGATTTGTATACCACGTACAAAGACTTATGGTTGACTGCATTTGACCGCGCGCAAAGGATAGAGCAGGGAATAGCAAGCGCAGCCATACGCAAAGTAAGAAGCGCAACCTCTGGCGCCTCAGGAGAAGACGAAATAAAGACTGCTTATGGTACTAAATATGTCGTTCCATTAGATTTCGAAATTATCACGAACCACGGTGCATACTACCCAAGGCAGCTAAGCGAACTGCAGTTCGAAGTGACCCTAGCAGATACTACGAACGTCCTGCAAGGAAAAGATGTAAGTTCATCAGCTGTGGATCCTTATTTCATCAAGAACTTGGAGCTGCAGTACGAGACGGTACACAGCGAAGAGCTGGCTCGTAGCGCTGGCATGGAATACAGCGCTGGGAAGGCTTTCCTTTACGATCACGTCGTGATGTACAAGACCTTTAGCTTCACGAACAACGTCGAAGAGGTCATCAACCAAAGCATTAACCTACCCAGACGCAGCCTTACAGGGATAATGTTGCTGTTCGCAAAGACATACACGGCAGGATTGCGTGACTCTGAGGCATTCTTTAATCCTAACATCACTAACGTAGGCGTTAGCATTAACGGAGTACCTAATAAGGTTTACTCACAAGGGATAAAGCCTGAGGACATGTACCGGGAAGTCGCGCGTAAGTTTGGCGATCAAATTAGTCCAAAGGAATTCTTTAAGGATAAGTACGCGCTGTGGATCGACATGCGCACGACAAACGACGAAGACCTACATGGTCAGGGATTGCGGCTGGTAAATACCCAGGACGGTATTACGTTGGAGATCAAGCGCACCAAACATGCCAGCGACACTACTAAGATCAACGCGTATATCTTCGTAGTCTCAGACGCGCAACTGAGCGTAGAAATGAATCAGCTAAAGAGCGTTGCGTATTGATGCGCTGCGCTCCCTCATCCAAAAAAAAAAAAAAAAGAATGAAATATCCCTTACGTATATAATGCTTCGCGTATTTGAAAACAATGAAACTAAACTGCAATGCATAGTGCAAGGCGATAAACTTTATTTCAAAGCAAAGGAAGTGGCGGCTGCGTTGGGTTACGAGCGTCCAAAAGATGCAATTAAGGCGCATGTTTGCGATAAATACAAGGTAAAGCTTAGCGAACTTAGAGTGGAGGTGAATCGCCTCCCCTCTCATTCACAGCCTAATTCCCTGTACGTAACTGAATCTGGGTTGTATCAGTTGATATTTAGCTCTAAGATGCCAACGGCAGAGACATTCCAGGATTGGGTCTTAGAGGAAGTTCTCCCTACCCTCAGGAAAACAGGTAAATATGCAATGGACAAACGCTTTGACAGTCCTAACAAGTTGGTATTCAAAATAGAAAATGAATTTGACCTGCATAAGAAGGTCGTAAACTACATACGTCGATTCCACCCTATCCTACTGCTCGCACCAGGTCTTGGAGAACTACAGGACTCAGCTAGCAAAAGGATAGTATGTTGGCAGAAAGGGTATCAGGCGGGGCAACCCGACATCTTAGTTCTTAATGCACATAAAAAACATAATGGGTTATGCCTGGAGTTGAAGACGCCTAAGGGTAACGGCGTATTATCCTCAAAACAAGAGGCGTTACTCACACAATACGAGGCAAATGGTTACCTAACCATGGTGTGCAACGATTACGACCTTATATGTAGGGAGATCGACCATTACGCGGAAGGCATTCGTGTACCTTGTCCTTGGTGTGTTAAGGCTTTTAAGACGCAGGAGGCGTTAAGGACTCACCAAAGAATATTTCATAGATATAATGATAGTTGAACAGACACACTGGCGTAATCTGACCGTTGGTCAAACTTACAAAATAAAAAATTATGTCATGTTTGAAGATATCAACCGATTGAGGTTAATCTTGATGCATGACAATGAAGAGTGCACTTTATGGGCACCTGACTGCGTGCGGTATGTCCTTCAAGGTGAGGAATACACACACGTAAGAAGTTATGGTAAAGTGAATGGTCGATGGAAGTTTGACATCGAACGCCGCACCGACGCTAATCCATTATGTGATTAGTCATCCTCATGGGCGGTTAAGTATTGGTCTGCTATGTCGGACCTCATTTTTTCTGTCATGTAATTAGTATGGTAAATTAAGGCTCCTCCTGCGAACGCTGCGATGTAAGGTAACGTCATATATTATTCATTTTTCCATGCTTTTCTTACAGCAAGGTAATGGTCTAAGGGCTTGGGTCCGTCGTACAGGCAACACCAAATATGTTGACTGCTACGTATACAGCCACATCGGTTGCAAATGCCGTCCCAGTGTTCCCTGTCTTCCCATCTCACGCCCTCGACGTCGTCAAAGCATACGAAGGTCTGGTCTATTTCCTTCTTACGTCGCGTGAGCGCCCGGGAGGTTTCGTGGGGACAACAACGTTCGGCTAAGTCTCCGTGGGTTTCACAGACGACATCTTCGAGGTGGTAACGACGACAGCGGTATTTATGCCAGTTCTCCTCGAAGTGAGGTTCATCGCAACGGAGACAACGGTCTTTGAGGCAGACTCTGTTCTCGCGGTGATATCGTAGGGCCTGTACAGTGGACAGTTCCTTACCGCAGTCACCGCAAAGGGTACTTACGGTCTTCTGACAGACTTTCTTGGAAAGATGGTATTGCAGTCGCTGCTTGCTACTAAAAGCTCTATCACATTGCACGCACTTCATTATATATACCTTATTTTTTATTGTTATTTTGTTAAATGCTGCAAAGAGGTCTCAAGTAAGGATCTATCTTTTATTGTTATTTTGTTAAGCCCCCATTAAAAGATGAGGTATCATTCTTTCTCATTGTTGAAACCAGCAAAAAGATAATCATGTTAACCATTCTTCGATCGTGATGATTTAACAAAATAACAATAAAAGATAGACCCTTACTTGAGACCTCTTTGCAGCATTTAACAAAATAACGATAAAAAAAGAAAGACCTATGCTAATTCCTCTTGCTGGGGCTTAGTAAGATCTTCTTTGCGACCTCTTACTCTTCTCGAACGTCGTCTAAAGTCCTTTGTGCTTTAGTATCCGCGGGACACCAATGTCCAACGAAGTCTTCTTCAGAGAATACCTTATTACAGTGACAGCAGCTGTGTTTCTTACGAGGCGTCGGAGGGGTAACGATGATGCAGTCAGCAGGTAGTTCGCACGTAATGCAGTCCATATATCTATGGGGGATATCGAATGAAGTCCTTAATGGACTCCTTAGCCCAGCCCGCCATTGTCAAAAGCGCGCCAAACCGTTCTGCACGCTTCAGACCACACATTTCATCGTACAATTCCTGTACGCGCTCTTTTAACCGGTCTATCTCTTCCCTTTGCATTTCTATGGTGTCTCTTTTATCCTTTGCGTCGGCGGTAATCCTTCTTACTGCTTCCACTGGTTCCATCTATATATGAACCCAGATCACATGCCTTGTAACGCTCTGATAGTAGGACCCACCGGCTGCGGAAAGACCCAGTTCATCGTGGAGCAGCTATTAGGATCCTTTAGATACCGCTTTGACTACATAGTGCTGCTTTGTCCCACCTACGTGAATAACCGCACCTGGGAAGGCATAGGAGTGAAAGATGACGACTTCTTCGTAGATATCTTAGATCCTAACGAGTTATCCAGCCATTTGAAGTTCTGGCACAAGCAATTCCCTAAAGATACACAGACGCTCCTCATATTGGATGACATTGCCTGTGGGGACGACGTAAAAAGGCGCACCTCCGAATTAGTGAAGCTCGCCTTTAGCGGCAGACATGACAACATTAGCGTTTGGTTGCTTTCCCAGCAGCTTACCAGCGTCTCTAAGCCCTTTAGGGAAAACATAGGCTCTCTCGTAGTATTTTATACTCCGAGCAAGTCTGACCTGGAAACCATTTTAAGCGACTACGGCGGTGAGATAAGCAAGGAACAGCTGCACGAATACATGCGGCATTTAAAAACGCACCAACATTCCAAGATGATCTTCTCTTTGAGGTTTCCGTATGACGTTAACATATATGGACATTGAGCAGCTCATAGATGAAGTCCCCACACAGTTAGATGAAAGTAACCTCAAGGAACAACTTAACATTCTTGTGTCTTCTGGGAAGTGTAAAGAAATGATAGGTAAGGAACTTACCCATGAGCAGGTTAATAAGCTGTCAGAAGAGGAGGTTAAGAAGTTCCATAAGAGGTACGAGGCTGCCCTTGCAAGTAAGACCACGGACGCCGTAGCAGACTCCGCTATCCGACTTGCCACTAAATTGCTTGGACTTGCACTGCCTATAGACGACGTGGAGCAACTGCGGAAGGACATAAGCGAGGACTATGTCATCGCCCAAGAACTTAAGATAACCTGTGGGTGGTTGTCTTTGAAGTGCGGTAAGTTAATGGCAGTCGCCTCTGTGGCACTTCACGTAGCTCAGCACGTCGACTTGAAGGAACTTACGGCCTCTTGGAAGGACTTCAAGAAGAACAGAGACGTTGAAAAGGTCTTCCAGGCAGCACTTACTGAGGTACCTGATCAAGTCGCCTCAAGTACCTAGTCAAGTCGTTGTCAAGTCACCTCAAGTACTTAGTCAAGTCGTCCTTAAGTCATTCTCAAGTACTTAGTCAAGTCGTTGTCAAGTCACCTCAAGTACTTAGTCAAGTCGTCCTTAAGTCATTCTCAAGTACTTAGTCAAGTCGTTGTCAAGTCATTGCCAAGTCATTGTCAAGTCGTCATCAAGTTACTTGTCAAGTCCTTCAAGTCCCTTAATATAAGATGAGTGACACCGAAGAACAACCAGAAAAGGCTCCCGTAGAAGATACCAAGATTACCAAGGCTAAATCTCCGGGCAGAGTCGCTGCCGGAAAGAAGCTCGCGGAGATGAATAAAAAGAACAAAGCAAAGAAGGAGGAAAAGGTGGAGGAAAGAGAAGAGGAATCCTTTATCAATCCTGGGTACGTCATTGGCGCGTTAGGAGTCGCTATAGCAGCAGGCAGCCTCTACTTACAATGGCGGGCTACGAAGCCAAAAGTAAAGTGGGAGGCCGCAACATATCACGCACCTGTGGAGGTTAGAAAAAGTAAGATCCCTGAAATGGAATAACCTTCTCGCTTTGTAATATAATGTCGACCGCGTTGTTGAAAACTGTTGAAGAAGCAGCTATCATTACTTCTATTGTTGCGGGTATTGGTTGGGTAGGTAAGAAAGTGCTCAAAGAAGACTTTACTGAAGACCCAAGCAAGAGCTTCGCTAACTTTGCTAAGATGACCGCTGCCGTAGGCGGGGCTATCATGCTAAAGGATTACCTACGAAAGGAAAAGTACCTGCCTACGACGTAATATATAATGGCTGGCTTAGTCGCAGGTGGAGTCATTGCAGCTTTAGCATTCACTGGAGCTAATTATGGCGGTCAATATTTGGATAGATTAGTCAGAGGCGACAAAAGCGGTGCCGCCGAAAGGAAGAGACACGACTTAGCGCTGGAGAAATATCAGCGGGACGTGGCAGCTTGGAATGAAAAAAGACAAGCTTACAGGGATTGGTTGGATAAGAACTACCAAGACAAAATGCAGGCAGACAAGAACTTCGAAAACACAGACTACGCCTTCAAACTTTATGCGCAAGCACACCCCGACTTTAGAATGAAAAAGCCTCAGTTCAAGAATTACTACCAGCCTTCTAAGAAACAAAAAGACAATGAATTGGTCTTTGTAGGAGTCGCAGGGCTGGCGGGAGGCGTGGCCTTGGCGTATCTAATATAATGATCGTCTTTTTGGAAAGCGACAAGAATAACTTTACTACTTATCTGAATCCTCCCATCCGCGCGGAAAGGGTTCGGCTGGTTAGTTGCTCTTTGTACAATTCTTGGTATAATTTAATTAATGGCTTTGTCGTCGTGACTTCCACCAAACCAAAAATACCAGATTCCCATTACACCCCTATAACACTGGCTAAGGAGCTAGCAAAGCATGGATATACTCTTACCACAGGATTGCCCCATGAAATGACATTCAAGAAAAATAATGGGAGCGCCAATCTAAAGGACAGTTCATTGGTAGAACTCCTGGGCCTTACTAGTACCACGATAAATAGCGGCAGTACATATGATGTGAAATGGAAAGTCGCATCCTCTTATGAAGTCTATTGCGACTTGGTCCATAGTTACAACAATGGAGAAAAGTCTTCTCTTATGTCCAAGTTTCTGCCCCAAGGTAATCCATTTGACCCAGTGGAATACACTCCCATTTCTTTGAGCTATGACTTGTCTAATTTGGTAGAAAGCATAAACATCACCATTAAAGTGGACGGAAAGACGGTGGATTTTAACGGACGTAAGATCAATCTTGTTTTGGAATTCATATAATGGGCCGCGTAGAGGACAAACTTAAAAGGATTTACTATGGGCCGGAAGGCTATTGGAGAGGAGCGTCAGCTATCAAGAAACTCGCGACCGCGGCCAGGGTATCAGACGAAACAGCTAAGAACTGGTTGAAAAAACAAACCCTCTGGCAGGTTTATCTTCCCGTGCCTAAGTACATTCCCAGGCCCAGCTTCACCGTAAATACCCCCAATGAAGTTCATCAGGCGGATTTGCTTTTCTTACCGCACGATAAGGTGAGAAAGAAGACCTATAGGTACGCTTTGACCGTAGTCGATATCGCAAGCAGATACAAGGACGCCGAACCTATAACCAGCAAGGATTCTGGGGAAGTCGCAGAAGCCCTAGGTAGGGTTTATAAGCGCGTCTTGAAATGGCCTAAGCTGCTGCAAGTGGATGCGGGGACGGAGTTTATGGGCGTGGTTACCAAGACCCTGAAAGACCACGACACTAAGATTAGAAGAGCTAAAGCAGAGTACCACAGGGGTCAAAGCATTGTCGAAAGATTCAATAAGACCCTGGCCGAGCGTCTCTTTGGATACCAGTATTGGAAAGAGCTGGAAGATCCCTCCAAACGCAATAGGGAATGGACTCAGAGGCTCCCCCAGGTCGTCGCAGCTTCGAACAACGAGGCGGCCAGGGCTACGGGAATGAAACCCAGGGATGCCATAAAAAAGAAACACGTGGAACACAAGTCCTTCATCAGAAGTTCGAGGGCGGTCTTCCCCCATGAAAAGAAATTAGGTAATGTCACGGTTCGATATCTCTATGAGCCGGGTGAATTAGAAGGAGGATCCAAAAGAGCTACGGATCCTAATTGGTCTTTGGAAACTTACCAGATCCGAAGTGCGATAGCTAAGAAGGGTCAGCCCATCTTGTATTATCTTCATGATGGTCCCACGCGTGGGTTCGTCAAAGAAGAACTGCTTATCGTGTGATGTCCGAATGCTATCGTATGCACTCCGTCATCACACATCCATCGCTTACCGTCAAATGCAGACAGTGACACCTTCTCCTGCGTGACGTTATGTATCTGATGACCATAGCTGCGCAGGCTGTTCATCTTATGCCGCTGTTCCTTGCGTGTTCGTAATACGTTGAGGTAGGACTCGTGCGTAATGTCCTTCTTAACCACATACTTTTTTACGCCTTTAGCTTTCTTTTCTACGCCGTCTAACTTTAGCACGCTGTACATCTTTGGTTTCAGACCCACGTATTCCACGATGGGTTTTCCTAACATTTCGTCTTTCATCTTCCCAATTACCTTCTTATTCTTCGCAGAGTAAAGGAAGTGCTCCTTCGGGTAACCGCTGGTGTCGTACTCGTCTATGTCGGGGAGGCAGTCTTTGTAAACGTCTTCCGTTTGCACTTCTAGAATTAGGGAGTCGGTGTCTGTGTACAGGAGGCGACAGCGGTCTCCGTACTTTGGCTTAAGCTTATCGTAGTAGAACTCGTACATAAGCAGCTTCGATAGATCCAGCACCGTAAAGCCTGTGTAAACGGGCTTGTTTAGTAAGAGGTTTGCCCTTTTCATGTGAATCACGTAGAAGTTCAGCATTTCTACGTATCTAACGAAGCCTGGCTGTGACACGTATGCTTCTGCTTCCTCTTTGGTGCTGACTATTTTTACGCTTACGCGCTTGCGGATGTTCTCCATTGTCTTTCCGAACACGCTGTTGTTCATCAGTTTGAAGAGGTTTTTCTCGAAGTCATTTTTCGCTGCGGTACGCTTTTGCGTGTTAAAGTCAATGTAGGGGCGCATCCAGGGTTCCTGCGTGAATTTTAGGACTCTGTGGATCTTCTCTACGCGCATTCCGTGTCGCACGTAGAACTGCAGGTTGCGGTAATGTACCACATACTTCTTCTTATCCATCAGGTTCATAGTTAGTTTCCTGTACGGTTTGTAACCAGGGCACATTTGCTTTTGCAGCGGACTTAGCTGCTTAAATGGTATCTCTATCGCTTCTGGTGCTAAGGGGAACTCATTGTGTTCGTCGTGCAGGTGCTCTGGGTACTCCAGATCCACTTCTAAGACGTAACCCTTGTCTTCCTCCTTTCCTACCTGCATGTAGAAGTCTATCGGCTTCACTGGATCCCATTCGAAGTCTCTCACAGGTAGGTACTGTGACATTGCCCAACCATAAAGGTTATTCGCATCCAGGTAGTAAATGTATGTGGTTGGTTTCTCTGGGTCGTGCTCTACTAAGGGGTTGTTTGCGCGGGCGTAACGTCGGCTGGGTCCGCATACGCCGCCACGAATACCGTCTTCCATAAACCGATACATGTCGTACTCCGTTAGGAGATCCAACTGCGCATTTGTCTTCTTTAACAAAGCACTCCAGCTGAGCCCAGGAGCCGTGTAGAAATTAGCGGGATCCAATCCGTAATATTCCATAGCCATCTTTCTGAAGCTTTGGAAAACATCTGCGAGCAGCACTACGTCAGACCTTAGGTAGATGTCGTGGTAGTCACCCATGTTCTCACAGGAGTACTTTTCCCACACGTCTAACGCATGCTGGTACTCCTCATCCTTTATACCGGACTCGTTTAGGGTGCTGTAGAAGCGATCTTTGGGTGGTAGGGGTTCTTTGAATCGATCCCAGGAGTCCATGTATTCGTATGGGTAGACTCCTTTCCTTTCCGCGCCGTATTGACTGGAAATGGGAAAGTTGGTGTTATACTTTACGAGGTTTGCTAAGGAGTCCGCCATAAACTGCTGCGAATCTAAGAACTTTAGCTTACCCACAGTTACGGATATGTAGCGCTCTTTGTTGTTGGGTATGCATTTGACGTCGGAGCCGTCTGTTCCTTGTAGTAGCAAATGGGAGTCGTAACCGCGGAGGTTGTGAAAGAACACCGGAATCTCCATGTCTGGATTTACTTTGAAGTTTATATTGCATTTCCAATGAGCCGCTCCTCTGTATTTACCCGTGATGTGGCAGTGATCCCTAACCTTATCCACATAGAAATCCTCAACAAATGCTTTGTGGCAGTGAATGCAGTGCGTGGAGGGCTTTCCCGGCTTCTCACCTTTCTTAGCATACTTCCCGCATTTAAAATGAGCTTCTCCTAGATACTTTCCATCTTCATCCCACGCTTTCTTGGCTCGTCTTCCAAACTGAAGAAGCGTATGTTGGCAAATGTGGCATTTTTTTGCCTTGTTAAAAGCCTCCTGGTTCTCTTTGGTAAATTCCATCTTCTTTGGACGTCTTAATTGTTCTCTTATCTCCCCCTCCTCTTCTCGCAATGCTTCTAGAAACTCATTAGCTGCGTTCTTACCTCGGTAAATCACAGGAGGGTTTGCTTTACCGTCTGATCTGACTACTATGTAACCAAAGGAGCAGATCTCGTGTAATCCTACCTTATTCGTGGCACCACGTTTCTGCTCTTCCTTAGTTATCAACGCTTCGAAGTCTGCATATATCACGTAAGGCACTTGCATCTGCTTTTGATGGTCTGCGTATGAAAGCTCTTTGTTGGTGGGCATCTGGATCCGTTGCGCCACTTCTTCGACTCCGCGGCAGATCTCATCGTGTTTCTTTAGGGTATTTAAGGATGTAAATGACAGCAAGCAGCAGTCGCAGAAGTACTTTTTACCTTTGTGCTTAGTATGTCTGTAGAATAGTCTGCTAATGTGTTTAACCCATGAGTAGTGTCCGCCGTGGTAGAATAAATGTACGCGCTCTCCTTTACTTTTTGACAGAACTAACGGTACTATCGTCTGCTCTCTGACTCCGTAAACGTTAATTGCTAGATCGTTTATTTCCTCAAATATGGGGATGTCTATCAACTGCATGGGAAATTCCACACCATCCCACTCTAAATCATCTGTGGGATACTTACTTGTCCTACAGGGATCCTTCTCTGCTGGATACAGTGCAGACCTGATTGCCCACATAAAGCATCGATTGTCTTCATTCTTCACGTTTACAATAGCCTTCTTCCTTTCTACCCACGTTGGTAGCGGTACGTAACTCCCCCCTCGTATGGGTACGTACCTGGCTATACTTATCTCTATTCCTTCAACCTCCTCTACTGTCCAACCCGATCCTTCTTTCGTGTAGTTAGACAGCGACTCCATTATTGCTTCTAAGGCTTCACTGAGTGACCTATCCAGATTCGTGGATTCTAATATCACTAACGACTTTGATCGCAACATTGCTGTCGTCATTACCTCGTCTTTTGACAAACTTACTTCTACCATTATGCTCGCTTTCAGGGCTCCTAATTCTTCTATACCTTTTCGGAGAGTCCTTTTAACCTTCCTTTCTGACTGACGCCAAAACTGTCTAACGTCAATCTCACCGTTACCGGGTATTGACACCGTGCTGAAGTTGCTTTGGGATTCCATCTATATAATAGGAAATATTTTATACCTAATACCAAGCACTTTTTAAGTCGTCGTAGTCGTACTCACAGTCCTGACAATGCCAAAACAATTTAACCTTAGTCTCAAACTTCTTACCACATCCACAATCATAACTGCTCATACACTTCGTCTTCATTTTCAAATGCTTTTTCAAATCCGCTTCTTTCTTAAAAGTTCTCTTACATTCTTCGCACTCCATATATAGACTAACATATTTGCGCTGTTGCCCCCAACCACACTTGGAGTGGGTTGTTTCCGTAGGTGGATTTTTGACGCGGGTCTTACCCCGTGTTGAGATTGCGCTGGAACCCCCATTCCCTATACTACTCCCCACAACGTCGTGTTCATCAGATCTAGTCACGAAACGTTTGCGCATGCGTACGATTCAGTACGTCTTCCACTGAGAAATGAATAAGGGCGGTTTTAGTCAGAAAAAAGAATGTTTGTTTTCTGGAGAGTATACAAAATATTCCTTAAGTATTCTTTCGTGAGTCCAAGACACTATTAATAGTAAAGATAATATGAAAGGATTAGCCTAAAGTCCCAAGAAATGACTTTCATTTTTGACATTTCGTAAAGTATTTGTCATTCGATTTTGAAAGTCTTATTTGCATATTTTTTACAATAGCGAGGACTAGACGTTTTGGACTTATAGGCTTCGAGCACGCGCAGACGTTTTTTACTCGTTTCGCTCAAACTCGTTAAATATGTCGGATGGATTTCATTTCTAGAGCCAGGTCATCACCAAGAAACTTTTGGCTGTTCTTCAGTATTGATCAGAAAATGTTTTTGTTTTTATTTTTACAATGAGCCTTCGCCTCGCCTTACTGTGGTTTTCGATATCCAGCGAACTCAGACATCCCAACGGCTTGTTGTGAAATGGGTTTTTAAGGGACGGACCATTAGATATTTTAGGGGGGGGGGGGGGGCAAAACAAAAAAAAAATCGAGCAGAGCTTTAAAGAGTGAAAAAAAACTCGTGCATAAGAAAAGTGCCAGAAAAAATTCCAAAATTTGTCCCCCCCCCCCCCCCCCCAAAAATCCTGCACAATATAAATTGCCCAACCCAACCCCCCTCCCAAGAACGTAAAAGGTACAGACTGATTATTTTTGATTGAAGGCTGCGAAAAAACAAATTTCTTCGTGAAGCCTGTAAGTAAATGAATGAATGATCGACTTTAGATTAACTATATGTGAGAATTCTGATTCGTTATCCTTACAATTCCGGCACGGGAGGAAAAATCCAGATAATAAATCAAGATTAGAGAACATGTGGCATTAGTAAAAGCACATTTATTGTCCTATAAAACCCCTTGTGCTAAATCCCTAACTAGGGGGTCGAAAATACTAAAATATATCAGAACGATTAAAGAGTGTGGAATTCTTTGGTTTTAATCAATAGATTATCAATTAAGACAATGGGTCTATTTGTGGAATGTTTAACATGGTGCCTACCTTGTGCTTCTAGTTTTCTTCGCAGATCAGCAGCAAGCTTAACAAAGTCAACCTGATAGAATACATTAAGGGTCAGCGGATGACAAACTTTGGCATGCCCGACTTATGCGTAATAATGTTGGAATGTTGGAAACAGTGACACGAGTGAAAAACGTCTCCGCATGCTCTGAATCCGTATGCAAATTAGTCAAAACATATGTAAATTTGGCTTTCAAACATGCCTGATAAATTGGACTTCACAAAATACCAAAACTTAGTGTCCATGCTTGAAACTTAAGGCTAATTCTTTGATATTGCGTTTCTTAATACAGTATCTTGGTCTCACAAAAGTATACTCGCGAACTTTTTTGTATACTTGGAGAAAACAAAATTCTTCAAAATTCTTAGAACACGTGCTGAAATGAACGCATGCGCAAACGTTTTTCTCTAGTGTCGGAAACAGCAAGGTTTGGAAATGTACTTTAAAATTAATAAAACTCAAAATAAGAATTTTAGTTTCAAATGAGAAAGCATCGTGCCCGAACGAATAGGGCAACTTCAAGAGCAATGGCCTATCGAACCTTTTAGCTTGGCGTATAGTTTTTTCAGACCACATGTCATTCCCTAGAGTATCATTTTTTTGTTTAACGGTTGCGCATGAGAAGACATATGAAGATGGATGGATGTAACTCAAACAAAGAATCTTATTCTCAATATGACACGTGGTCTGAAATGGGCAAACATTAAAGCCAGTAATGCCGCAGCCTGTAAGTAGAGTCGTCGAGATTGGCCAAAACAAACAATAGTTTTCATTGTGGTTATATTGTTTCTCGTTCTATTGATCCATCTAATAGGCAACTCCTTTGAAAATTCCTCTGATAATTTCTTCTTCGACATTTCCTATGAAACTTAATTATTTCAACAGACAAAAATAACAGAGTATTTTTTTCCTGATAATTCTTTTGATTTCTGTGTCCTGCTTTGTGTAGTACTCTGTTTCCCATCATGCTTTGTGCTAGATATTCGTGCTCGTGCACATTGCCTATAGAGCGTTTTCACTCACGTGAGAAGGCAGCCATAAACAACAGAAACTTTCTGCACAGTATTTGCATAAAAATAGAGTTCAATTCCCGGAGGATAGAAAATGTATTGTTTTGGTACCCCATAATGGCCGCTGTGACGTCATGTGAAAACGCTCTATTGGGTTAGATCTTCTTAGAGCTGCGACCTTGCCCAAGTGTAGTGTAGCAGGCCCTTAAAGTGGAAGCAAGGGATTTCTTAAATAATCGACAAACAATCGATCTAACCTCCATGTTGACATAAGTGGTGTTTTTGATTTTGAGTGCCCGTGAGCCAAACTCCAGCGTACATCTCGTTTCGCTGAGGTCCATTCTTGTGGGAGAGACACACAACTGAAAAAGAATGAAAGTAAAAATGAGACAATCGAGCGCAGCTTTTTCCGTGGTTTCGTGATATGTTCAGTAATATAACAGATATTATATAACAGGAATACAACAGAAGCACCGAAAGGACGAGAAGCCGTAGACGGTGCGCGTGCGCAGATGACGTGAGGGAGATTGATTTCAACCAATCAGAGCGCGTGCGTAGCAAGGTTTGAATAGATGCTTTGCACCATACACGTACCGGTGCCCATAGTACAGCTTGGACTGCCTGTGGTTAGATGGCAACAATAAAATCTCTTTTCTCTTGAGAATTGATTTTTTTCTCATGTAAAACGATTGTATTGGTTCTGCCATCTAACATGGCTGCTGTCACGTGATGGCGCAAATCCTCTATTGCTCCTGCGCCATCTAACATGGCTGCCGTCACGTGATGGTGCAAATCCTCATCTAAAAGCTATAACTTAATTTGTTAATTTATTTTCCAGAACCTACCACAAAAACAGTTTTACAGTTTCCTCCAAGACTGTCCTGAAGAAGCCGCGTCAGGGTCGAGTTACGGTATGGAATATGAGTCCTGTTACCTTCTGAAAGAGCGTGGATCGTGTTCCTAAAACATCAACCAAAGCTTAATAAAATACCCCCACTACAAATTGGTATGATAGTGTGGGTACCCTGTGTAGTACTGTTACTATAGTAACAACCTTGGGCTTAATACACTGGGTGGGATGCATGATGGCGTCATTGACCTCTACTACCAGACTCCTTTGCACACTTTCTTTTAATGTTATGCTGTTGCCATAGTTACACCCAAAACTTATTTCATTTGATGGGTGTAATAGACCTCTTTAGATTCGTTGTTTGTCGTACACATTTCAGACCACGTGATACCACTCTTGGAAGTTGATTCTTTCGTGTGTAAATATTTTAAAATGTTTGTCACAAAAGAACAATTCTCAAGGGAATGTCATGTGATCTGAAATGGACATTTTGAATACGAAGCTAAAGATATGTATTCCTGTTTCTATGGCGACAAGCTTCATTTTTCCTTCCGTTGGGTACCCTGTGTGACTAGTGTTGCTATAGTTACCCCAATTCCAATAGTGACAGGTTAATGTGCTGTAGTTCTGATAGCCTTTCTCCGTCTACTTGGGCTCGCTTGACTCTTTCACTTCCGGCCAAATCACATCTAGATAATGTAAGATCACGTACCAGACGTTATCATCACTGCATACTTACTTCAATAATGGAAGGTAAGTTTTTTATGGGGGGATTGCTGGGGGAAGGGATAGGAAATCCGCAGCAAACGAGCGGCGAAGGCGGGAGCAACTAGGGGAAGCCAACAAGGGTTATTGCAAAATGTAAATATTATGAATCTTTATCGATTGTATTTTCTACTTACATGTTTATTCTCCCCCTCGTTACGACATCATCACGAATCTTTATCGACTGTATTTTCTACTTATATGTTCATTCTTCCCCCCGTCACGACATCCTCACGAATCTTTATCGATTGTATTTTCTACTTACACGTTCATTCTCCCCCTCGTTACGACATCATCACGAATCTTTATCGATTGTATTTTCTACTTACATGTTCATTCTTCCCCCCGTCACGACATCCTCACGAATCTTTATCGATTGTATTTTCTACTTACATGTTCATTCTCCCCCTCGTCACGACATCATCACGAATCTTTATCGATTGTATTTTCTACTTACATGTTTATTCTCCCCCTCGTCACGACATCATCACGAATCTTTATCGATTGTATTTTCTACTTACACGTTTATTCTCCCCCTCGTTACGACATCATCACGAATCTTTATCGATTGTATTTTCTACTTACATGTTTATTCTCCCCCTCGTTACGACATCCTCACGAATCTTTATCGATTGTATTTTCTACTTACATGTTCATTCTTCCCCCCGTCACGACATCATCACGAATCTTTATCGATTGTATTTTCTACTTACATGTTTATTCTCCCCCTCGTCACGACATCATCACGAATCTTTATCGATTGCAAGAATGCCTCGTCATCGTCCTAATAATACAACAAAATGAATTTCAATCTTTATCAGTCTTACGCGACGACAAATATGACCGTGTTTTAAGGGATAGTTCCCTTCTTTTCCTAAAATTCATTTCTATTTTAATTATGAATTTTGATAAGGAAGTGTGGGAAAACCTCTATATTGTTACATATCAGGATAACTAAGATAACCCGTGTGACTAAATGGATCATCATGGCTTACCACTCTTTTCAATGCTACGCGCTGATCGAGACAACAGTCGCAACAGGGAAATAGGGGAATACACTGCCGTCAATCAGAGAATATAAATGCACCGACCAATTTATTTGATTGACGGAAGTGTATTGCCCAATTTCCCTGTCGCGACTGTTCCAGCGCGTAGCAATGAAAACAGTGGTATTTTCAGACTTTCTGTGATTTTGGCGGGAAAATTCGAGCAAAAGCGCGCCTTCCTTCCCTTCTCTGGGACAACGTCTCTTGGTATGCTTTTCTAGTAATTCTTCGTATAATGATAGTCTGTCTTCTTACCTCCTCTTCATCAAAAATATCAGACTCGTCCTCAAAAATACCAGAAATACCTACAGGAGATTTCTGAAATACAAGACGAAAAATGCAAAGCAATATTAATACCATCTGGAACTCAGATTTTTTCTGAGTTCTTTCTTTTTTACCTCTCGTCATTCATTCATTTAATTTTTCAGTTGCGAGCAATTGCTGTCCTGTGTACAGCCGCTTCCCACCCCTCCCTCTTAAGGGGAAGAAACGAAAGAAACGGGGATGGAGCTCCCTCTAAGTTTTTCCTCATAATAAGGGTGAGGAGTGGGAAGCGGCTTTACACAGGCTAATTTTAATCTAATTAGCATTCGTCATCTGGTAAAGCACCTCAATAATATCAGTAAGTCTGTGAAATTTGAACATGATTGGATAAAAAGTACCAAAGTTACAAGCCTTAGTCTGAAAAAATTACAAAGAATGTATGGTTACAGGCTAAAAGCTTCAGACTTACTAATGTTGAGATGCTTTTTAAAATTCCAAACTCGCCCCTGTCTCTTGCTGTTTCTAAAGCGGCCAATAGCACGAAGACGTTTTGACTAATTTGCATACGGACTTAAAACATGCGCAGACGTTTTTCACTCGTGTCTTGTCAACATATTCTTGTGACGACCGACACTAGAGAAAAACGTTGGCGCATGCGTGCATTTTAGCACGTTTTCTAAGATTTTGAAGAGTTCGAGTGAGAAAATAAATGTTTGTTTTCTCCAAGTATACAAAACATTTCGCGAGTGTACTTTTGTCAGACCACGACACTGTATTAAATAACACAATATGAAAGAATTAGCCTTAGGTTTCAAGCATGGACACTAAGTTTTGGCATTTTATGAAGTCCGATTTATCAGTCATGTTTGAAAGTCAAGTTTACATATGATTTGACTAATTTGCATAAGGATTCAGAGCATGCGCAGACGTTTTTCACTCGTGTCTTGCCTACCCACATATTCTTGTGACGACCTCAATGATAAATACGTACCAGTGACTCGACGCTTTCTGCTTCAGATCCCAGCATATCACTATCCAATGACATCATATCCGACTCCATCGAACCAGACAAACTACGACTTAACTCATGGAACGATAACCTATTCGGTGGCTTGATGGCTGAAGGCAGCTCAGGTAGAGAAGACACAGACGCAAATCTAAAATTACTCGGCGTTCTTAGACTCTCTGTCGGCGTACGAAGATTGGGAGTAGAAGCTTGATGGGGTATGAATGAATGGAAATTCTTCTGTTCATCGTGCGAGCCTCTTCTCAGAGGTGTAGGGATCTTTGAAGCGCTTGTCACGTGATCAGGGATTGCCTGCGCACGTGTTATACCAAATTTGGGCATTGGTATTTTGGAGCTTATGGCGTCTGAGTTGTCATGGCTACTGTGTCGTCTCCGAGGCTGGGTCGAGGCAGTGCTGGAATTGGTTACAGTAGAGGCTGAAATAAAGAGTTTTTGTTGGTTAGATCATAATAGACAGTTTTCCAAAATGGCGGCCGCAAATTCGATTGAGTTCAAATTAAACTTAGAGATAAAACTATATCAGCTCTAGAAAGAACCCCTTTACTTTAGTAACCCTGCAAAGATTTCTTAAGTCAGGCGTTATATTGGCCGAGATATAACAGAATTTGGGATGAAATTTAAAGATGGAATTTAGAAGTTAATTTTTTAGCGGAGAGAAAAAAACCCGGTAAATCTGGAGAAAGATTATTGAATCAATGAAACGCCTAAAATAGTTAAAAAATATAACACCAAGTCCGCGAATCGAACCCGGGTCGCATTGGCGAGCGAGACACCAGTGATTCCGTGAATAGATACTGCAACGCCACTAAGTATAATTAGAAATCCCAATCTTCTAATTTTTTTCTTACCAGATTTTTGCACACTTTCTCTTGCGATAGATCTTTCGACCGTTATTTGACAGACCGAGTGGGACCTGGGAATGATTACCATTAGTAATAAATAAATATATCCAAATATATTATATAGTAAAATTTTCGTTATAAAACAGCTTATATATACGACATGGCTACCATTTTAGCTTTCTTGTTCGGTTATTCCCTTCGGAATAATCGTAAACCATCTATATCATTCAACATGGCAGCCAAAAATACAGCTTATATATACAACATGGCTACCATTTTAGCTTTCTTGTTCGGTTATTCCCTTAGGAATAATCGTATAAAACCATCTACATCATTCAACATGACAGCCATGCGTAGTTTTCTCTCAGGAATAACGAAAACAAAAGTTATAAACCATTCCGAGATTGAAAGGAAAACTGGGTCGAATTTTCATTGCAGTGATATTTGGGACTTATTTAGGGGACGAAATAGCCGCCATCTTGGAATAAAATAGTCCCACAATGCACTGCAATGCCAACCCGACCCAGTTTCTTTCTTAACCCCTTTGGATGGCTAGAATACGTAGGAGAAAACCCAGTTAAAGTGGTAATTGAAGGTACAGCGTGCTTGAAAATTGACTAAAGGTGCTTCAAGGATATTACAAGAAGACTATCAGTCTCTACCTCGTGCAGTACACAAAATTACACCAAAATCAAGCAAAAGCAATCAGTCAATATTGCCGCCCATAAGTGCGAGTAAAAGACTAGGTATGAGTTTATCAATGGGCGATATACGACGTTCCTAACTTTCAGCAATAGTCCCCTTGCAGTGCTTCGGAATGCAGCTCAATAGACCTCTTCGGCTTTGAAGTAATGTTTTCCCATTTCAGACCACACGTCATTCCCTAGAGTATCATTTCTTTGTTTAAGGTTTGCGCTCGGTTGCACATCAGAAGACACATGAATATGGATACAGCCCAAACAAAGAATCTTATTCTCAAGGGAATGACACGTGGTCTGAAATGGCAAAACATTACCCTGTGCTGAAGGGGTCTATTTGGAGGACACAACAATAGGTTTCCAATAGAACATTTTCGAGTTTCAAATGACTACTGTGCTCCTAATTGATCACAGACTCACTTACTCAGGGTTAGCCTCGACTCGTATCAAAGCCTAAATATTAAAAACATTCCTCACGTAAAGTAAAGAATGCGCAGCTTTAAAAAAATATTGATTAATGAATGGTCTGCACAAAATCGAGGCTACTCCTAAGCAGCAGAGAACCTGAAGCTCGAGTATTCTCAGGAGATTGAAATTATTTTGAATTGTCCTCCAAATTGAACTGCTTTAACGTTACATGCGAAGGGTTCATTAATGAGAGACACAGGCGTGTGCCCTTGATTCCAAAACTCGTACCCAGTCCTC
This sequence comes from Actinia tenebrosa, assembly GCF_029948245.1. NCBI lineage: Eukaryota > Metazoa > Cnidaria > Anthozoa > Actiniaria > Actiniidae > Actinia > Actinia tenebrosa. The sequence continues at coordinate 6,558,774 of NW_028292572.1, read as the reverse complement.
TGCTCCTCTAACAAATTCTCGAGTCACAAAGAGCAGTGCAAATGGATTACGAGGGTCAAAGCTTTATTTTTATCTTTATATTTCAAGCATTAAAAGAACCCTTTAAGAATAAAGTTTATAGCGTTATATGTTAGACAGTTATTAATCTTGTACCCAGATCCCTTAGACTACTGATGGCCAACCAAGTCTTAGGCCAGATTAGTCTTTGCTTTAACGAGATGATCAGGTGTCATTCCCTAGAGTATTATTTCTTTTTTTATTGGTTGCACATGAGAAGACACATGAATATGGATACAACACAAATAAAGAATCATATTCTCAAGAGAGTGACACGTGGTCTGATGTTCCCAAAACATTCCTCCCTAGTTGATTTGGTCCATAAATAGGTGTATAGGTGTATAGGTGTTTAGGTGTGTAGGTATGGTTTAGCAGTCTAAACGACCTGGTTCCACAATTATATTCGTTATACTTGCAGGTTAAGTTTTACTTTGTCAGGTTGGTTAAAAATGAGAAGCAGGCGATTGATTGATGACGTCAGTATAGAGTGAATGGCAGGCATGTCAAATAGTCACGTGCCTATCACCTTACCTAGCTCGGTATGGAGCCTGGCGCCCAGTATCTTCACCGCTATCGTCATAAGATTAGAAATCCAAAGTTACAACAAAAACAACAAAAAATTTAAAAATCAAAACTTATTAGCTTTTTAGTTTAGTTTTGTTAGCATTTTAGTTATGTAAATATTGCCTTTAAGTTATTATTTTTAAATCTTTTTACGCGAACAGATGAGTGAAATAATAGGTAGCACGTGAAAATAAAAATGGATGTCAGTATTGTTATTTTTAAGACTATAGTTAAGGCATGTTTTTAAATGTGTTATAGCTTAACCCTCGTGGATAATGTATTCTTGGTATTAAACCACTACAGACATCTATGTGTAAATGGTAGACAGCACTCACAGACACGAAAGACAGACTGACAGCACGCACTCACAGACACGATAGACAGACCGACAGCACTCACAGACACGATAGACAGACTGACAGCACTCACAGACACGATAGACAGACAGACAGCACTCACAGGCACGATAGACAGACAGACAGCACTCACAGGCACGATAGACAGACAGACAGCACTCACAGACACGATAGACAGAATACGCTTTGCTTTTGTATCGGTGTTTACGCAGAATTTTAAGTCTAACATACAAAAGTGTGTATTACATTAAAACGGAATGTCCTTGAAGTGTTATTTTTAACGTTTTCATCCCTTACGCCTTTTTTATATACCATTTTAAGAAATACATAGAGCCTAAATTTAACTTATGATATGGGTACAAAATACTATGGCCTGGCTCCCACACAAGCAACAAAGAATGAAGACATATGCAAAAAAGGCGGGAAATAACGCGCCTGGATCCGAAGTTCATAAAATAAAACATATACACAGTTCTCATGCATTAATTCTCATTGGTCATCTTGCGAGGCTGAGCAAGGCTGCTCATTAAAAATAAAAGTGGCGCGAATTCAGGTCAAAACAAAAGTTCAATTTCTATACCCAATTTTCCCGCCCTTTTTGTGAACATGCGCATTACATTTTCCTCATCCTCGCCAGAGGCGGCGTGCCTCTTACATAATTCCAAATTAAAATGAGGAATTCCATGCCTTGAGACATATTTTAGTATTATTTTCAAAAAGCTCTTTATTATTTAACTACTAAAATACCTGCTTGAAAGTCTGTTCATTCGGGTTTCAGCAAAAATCAGTCTCTTTTTCCCTGACCTTATCAAAGACATCACCTCTTCAGCGCTCCGTACAACGTACTCTGTTAAGTTTTCCACATACACTCCTAGAATACAAACAAGAGTCCAGTAACTTACTCCATGCATACTCCAGTGCTTCAGTGCTCAAATATAGGCACAAAATCTTGCAGTAATCCCTTCACAGTTCCCTGCGCCACCTTGAAAGGTAGCCGTGTCTTTGCAGCGAAGCGAGACGAACGGTGAGCTTACAATGATAGAGACCTCTTTTTAACACTTTGGACAATTATTCACATGTCTCTATCATTGCAAGCTCACCGTTCGTCTCGCTTCGCTGCAAAGGCACGGCTACCTTTCAAGATGGCGCAGATAACTGTGAAGCGGACAAGATAAGATTTTGTTGGACGTCAATCAAAGTGTTTCCATGACAACGTCGGAAAATACGAAGTTTTCAAGGGCACGCGCCAATGGAATGTTATGGAAACGCCTTGATTGACGTCCACTAATACAGGCCTGCTTCGTCGTGACGAAGATTCTGCTCATGATACTGAGAAACACTGTTAAACTGCTATTATATTTGAGGCACTTGCTTATTTGAGAGAACGGTGTTTCAACAGGAATATAAGTTTGTTTTAATTGTAAAAAGAATAACGAGTGAACAGCTCTTCTGTTGTCATAAAAAATCCAAATTGTGATCTTTTTCTTTTTTTCTTTTTTTTTTTTTTTTTGACTTACCAATAAAAATTTTGAAGTAAAATTATAATAAAGATATTTATTTTAAAAGCAAAAATAAATACAACAAACGCCTTGAAAAAGTTGGAAGTTTTGCCTATTGCATTCTAAAGCCCCGTGTACACTAGCGGTTTTTGCTGCGATTTTGTCCATAATAAATAATGGTAAAGAATTGACTTGTAAAGTTTTTTTCAGGATACCAAGATTTTCCTAGACGAATGTCTCTTTTGAAGGATGAGACAAATGATTTCATATTTCCGAAAATTGCCACAAAAATCGCCGCAAAAATCGCCAGTGTAAACGGGGCTTAAAGTGTATATCCGCTCGAGGACTTGTGCACTCGCTATTAAAATCCAATTTGTCAAACTCGATAAATATTCACAGCACTCTAAATGAAATAAAAAGGGGATACCTTTCTTAGGGTCTTCTCTCAAAACCATTTCAAGTCTGTGGTCAGGGTTAATGAGGTCAAAGATCTTCTCTTGATAGATTTGCAGGTACGACAGGTAAACCTGTAAAATTCAAAGTATTCGGCATATTAAATCAAACCATTAAACATTATTAAATGAAAAGTACGGAAAGTACTAAAAGGACGGACGGATGGATGGACATAATTTACGTCTTCTTCTGTTATATTCACCTACAGGTGAATATAAAATAACTGTTATGAATCTCGCGTTCTGATTGGTTGGGGGCGCGTGCTTTATTAGAGCACACAGCACGCGCGCGCACTTTTAGTAGCGTCATTCCTATCTAAAATAACGGTTATTGTAATTTGTACTTTATAAAAGAAATAAAAAAACTTGCTTGCTGTGCTGTGTGGAGTTATAAAGCTTTTGGGGGTTGGCAGAACACTCGAGAAGTGTCGAAAAGCACTCCGCTACGCGTCATACTTCTCCTAACACTTCTGGAGTGCTCTGCCAACCCCCGCGTGCTTTATAACTGCACACAGCACGCCCGCGCGTTTTCTATTTCTTCAATATAACGCGCGCATCTGCACGCGCACGCTTGCTTATGCTGATTTGTGCTGCTTGCAGTGATAAATGAAAATCTGAACAAAAAAAAACACATCTCTCTCTGTTATTTATTAAATTCACTTCCTTCGGCGAATAATTGTTAATATTTTTTTTAGCGCCCATTGTCACATCGTCAGGTCTACTTGCTTTACAAACACTAAAAAGACAATTCCAGCTCCTTACGATAAATCGTTTTTCGTGTTTCTTCGGCCTTCACAATTTCCAAACATTTGGGTTTTTTTACTTCAAGACCGTTAGGAGTTCGAATGACGCACCTAGGTTGTGAGAAAGTTGACTTCTCTGGATCGTAAATCGACAGACACGAAAATCAACCCCAACAGCATATCAAATGAAGTACTTCAAACAGAAATGCTTCACTACATCGTTATAAGGTCAAGATCCCACGAACCCTAACATTAGTACAACTCAAGTACTTAATAGTGTCATTTTCGTATTTAGGCCATTTGGAATCTCAAACGTCAGCTACGACTAATTTCTACAACATTTCCTCTTTCTCCAAGTTGATACAAACCAAGTTAATGATTTGAAGCTTATTTTCGAAAGCTTTTTTGAACGTTTCAATTGGAGTCTGATAGATTAATTGATATTATCTTGGCTACCGGAACGACCAACATGTGCTTGAAATCACTCGACCGGGGCCAAGAATTGAAAATAATCTGCTTTCACTCCGTCCTTTACTGTGGTATAGTTTTCAAGGTTATCAACTTGAAGACTAGTGGAATTCTTCTAAATGGAAAGTCATCAGTCTTCAACCATCCAACAAAAAAGGTTTTAAAGCTTCGAATCAAAGTATTTGAAAATATTTTGTATCTGAAAATTATTTTAGAAAATTCAGAATTTTGAACGTCATCATCATCATCAACCATCACCATCATCACTATCATCATCATCACCATCATTATCATCATCATGTATC
>NW_028292572.1:6424330-6551830 GCF_029948245.1 Actinia tenebrosa | reverse complement strand
AGAATAAAGAGATGTCATTTACCTTGTAGTCATGCTGGCCATCATTTTGTATTCTCTTGAAAAGCTTCTGAACTGACAGCATGCAAACACCACCATGAGACATCTGTGTGTAAGTTTTACCTGAAAACGACACATTGCTAATAAGTAATAGCCATGTAATTTCATATGATAATTATGTCCAAGCTCTAGCAAGCCATGCACACTTTGGAACACCCTAAAAAATATGTACTTTAGATTGGAAATTATGCCAGACTAGTAATAGACTTTAAACCATGTGTCATTCCCTAGCGTATAATTTCTTTGTTTAACGGTTGCACATGAGAAGACACATGAATATGGATACAACTTAAACACAGAATCCTATTCTTAGGAGAATGACACGTGGTCTGAAATGGGAAAACACTACTCCCAAGGTGTTATAACGAGTCTTTTAGAAGCCAAAATCAGGCTAAACCAATCATGTTTACCTTCTGTACCCGATATATCTCTTTATGTATATATACAGAATGCTTTGTCTTTACTTTGTCCTTAAATTTGATCACGGTTATATGTAGTATTGAGGGTTAAAAATTTAGTGGATATTAGCAACAGGTGGGGTCAGACTATAGCCCCTCAGCCCATCCCATTTGCATGAGTAGCTGAGCATACATAGATACCTGTTCCTGTTTGTCCATAAGCCATGAGAGTGCCATTATACCCCCTGAATGCCGCATCAACCAATGGTTTACCAATTTCTTTGAAAACCTACAAAATTAAAACCCCACATTAACATGTATAAGAGGTATAATCAATTAGTAAAAATACACAGGTGATTATTGAAAATCTCGCGCGCTGATTGTTCAAGAAACTCACACTATCACACAATAATCACCTCCAGCGATAATCCAAAATGGCGGTCAAAAGCTTTGTTGCTGTTACCGGAAAAAATGTCTCTTATCTTCTTTTTTCTTTTTTTGAAAGAATCACCTGTGTATTTATACTAAAACAATTATTTGCCTCAGCCTCAGTGAATATCGGAAAATATTTACCTCACCGCTCGATGACTCGTGTCTTGGTAAATATTCCCGGATTCACTTCACCTTCGGCGAATAATTGTTAATAGCAAGAGTACTGACAGAGGAAATTACAATAGAGATACATGTATATAAGGGACTTTCAAATAGTCGTGCGATTACCCTTCTGTTTGATGCACTGGCTGTGAAGATGCCATCAAAATTAAATCTCTTTTCCTTACCATCACTGAAAACAATCTGGAATAAAATTTAAAACAAAAGCTATTTAGTACTAAGCCTCTACATTCTGCACTGCATTGCACTGAACTGCATGCATTGCACCACAATAAACAACATTACACTACAGCTCGGGGGGGAGGGGTACTCCGCCAGAATTTGGGTAGGAGTGTTCCGCTGGGATTCTGAAAGGGGTACCCTGTTTATGACAAAAGATATAATTTATTGCACTGAGTTCCTGTCACAATTATCATGTCACCTCACGTATCGTTTTTTTACGACCATATAATAACCAGTTTCGGTCAATATGAAAGTAGACTAACCCTGAATATGACAGGAAACTCGGGAAGAAATTGGAACTTGAGTGAAATTGCATACTCTGTTTATGACAAGAAGCTCGAAAAACCATACCCTGTTCAGCTGATCATCCCCATATAGTCCATATATGGGAGTACCCCCACCCCCCTGGGCACTACAGTCACATCCATCACACTGACTGCATGGCACCACTCACACTGCATCGCACCTATGTAGAATGTTCTGTCATTTTAGAATCATGAATTTTAATTAGTTTCTGTAGCCGTGACAACTCTAGATATGACAGAAAAATGTTTTAATAAATTACTCATATTTTGAATTCTATATATATATATATATTTTGATTTGTTTTGTTTATTGTTTTTTGGTTTTTTTTTTCTTTTGAATTCTATATATCAAATTCAGGGACCACTGCAGGTCTCAGAACTTATATGATCTACGATCCAAAAATTAAAAACAGTCTCACATTAATAAATATTTTGAAAATTAAAATCCAAAGACCCTGAGGACATTTGGGATGTCATTTAGAAGGTTCCATAGGTCTCTACAAAAAATATGAGCAAGGGGTGTAGGGGGGGATCAGACAGAGAAAGAACAAAATTAAAGAGGTTGTATGGAAGAAAATTGGAATTTCTAGAAGGAAGGGGCGGTGTATGGATAATTTCTGGAACTATGGAAGCTAGACGCTAAACATAAAATTAAAAAATGAAAATGAGCAGATGTATTTTTTTTTCTAAATGCTTAAACTTGTAAATGTAATATGTTTGCTTTGATAGTCCACACAAATTCTCATGCCTTTTATTGGATTAGATATTTTCGTTTAATTCATTAATTTTTGTTTTTGTTGAGATATTAACATGTAAATGCTATACTCTTAAATCTAATGTTAAATGAATTTTTACTACACTACAAAAATAAAAAGAAAGTTGTGGCCTAAAGGCATGATTAAATACACCCTTCTCATAATCAGGGCTGTCAACTCTCCCGGATAAGCCGGGAGTCTCCAGATTTTAGACCGTATCTCCCGGTCTCCAGATTAGAGTCTCAAATCTCCCGGATAATCCCCGAAGCTGACCATTTCTTGTGAGACTCGACTTTCATAACCATAAAATTCCGATTATTTTGTGTTGTTTGTGTTGTTTTACATCGCTAACAAAATCAAAACGTTCCTCATAAACTGTTCTTGCAAGCAGGCCATTGTAATATAAGCGATAATCTGATTGGTCAGAAATAAACCAATCAGATCAAATGTTACAAAGCGAAAGGCGTCTTTTCGCGCGCTTTTTGACGCGCTGTGACGTCATATCCCTTCCCTATCAATTCTCCAGATTTGAATATCTCAGGGGTTGACAGCCCTGCATAATGGCTGATGAACGCACGGAAACAAGGTCACCCAGTCATCTTGCAAGGTTGAGCCAAGCTGCTCATTCAAAATAAAGGCTGTTAGCCCAAATTCAGACCAAAACAAAGGTCTTTTACTTATACTTTTCTTCTTTAAAGTCATTTCATGTAATTTTATATCTTTTATTGTGAAATAATGACTAGGTGACCTCGTTTTCGTGCACTTGTCGGCCATTAGGAGAAGGGTGTATGGACCACTTTTAAATGGTAACATTGTTGCGACACAAGTTGCAAGAAGCATTGTAGTGTGTAACCTACACAGCGCAATATGAAAAAATGTTGCATGACATTAAGTTGCATCAACCCTTGCAATAAGTAAAATTCCTTTCTACTTTTGGCAAGGATTGCATCTCCATTGAACCATGTTAACCCTATTACAACTTATGATGCAACACTGTTGCATGACAAGTTGCAGAGAAAAATACTGTTTACAAATCTGGTGCCTTAAGGACAGAGCAGAAAAACGACAAGGCTGCTACTTTTGCAATCTCTCATTCCTGCCAAAAAACATTTAGTGTTTCATTCGTGTCTCTTGTGCTTTAAACTTTTCACAAAATTCTGCTAACCTCGAGCAATTCTACTTCAAGGTATTAGTGAAAATGTTAGTTTTTGTGATGATCAAAATATTATCTCTCCCAACGTTCAGGGCGCTATTTCTCAAATACACATTCCTTAAATTTCCCCAAATTTCGATATTTTGTTAATCAGCCCCAAAAGAGCCTGTTTATAAAATATAAAGCTTATTAACGCATAAACGTCAAAAGTAGAACCCGTTTTTCTGCCCTGTCGGTGCCTTAAAGCAAAGTATCATTTTTTCCAAAAATACAAAATTTTATCACTGAAAATCTTGTTTTATCTGAGCTATATTATGATGTGCATGCTTCTATGTTTTCTCGTTAGCTGCTCATGCAATGACTTGCTCTATATAAAAATATTGTCTATTCAATACCATTCAATGCTTCAAAATTATAAAAACAGCATGCTAAATCAGCAGGATAAAATGTTTTCAAAGTGAAATTTTTTTTTGGAGTTTCAAACGTGATTATTTCTTAAACGAAAATAAACAATAACAAAACTTAAGGTTTAATTTTGATTACCAACTGAGTAAGATTCCACATTTTGTGCATCGATAAATTTTTACTGTATCACCATGACAACCACCAGTGGGGGATGGCAGTCATGTTGAGCTGTAATTTTTCATGCTCAAAAAATAACTTTAAAAGCATTTTTTAAACACCTTTAAGGATCAGTGGCGGCCATGTCTTACTCATTGTTTCCAATATATTTTTACTTGTAAATTAAATAAAGTGCAAACAATATAACCGTGAAACTTTAGTAATACTATAGCACAATTTCATGCAAATTCCATTGTTTTCTATTGCTTAATTTAAGCACTATTTTGTACTATTTAATAATTAGTGTTTTCATTAATTGTTTGCTCTCTATATTAATTGACCCAATTATTATATTGTAGCATTGTTTTTCTTTCTTTCAAGGTGTTAAAATGCTTATCATTCCAACTTAAATGCCTGCCTTTTACAAACAAAAGTGCTCAAAAAAGAACAAACAATAAGAACAGCGTGGTTTTGCATTAAAATAACAATTTATATCCCAAGAATTATGAGTCATGCAAGAACACGTTTTTGAAAACATCTAAAAACTATTCAACATTTTGATCTTTCCTAATGTATGTTTTTTGCTCAATCTTTCCACGTCTTATTAACGATAATTGCTAAAAGATAAATTCAATAATGCAATATCCACAATTAATTTTACTTTAGATCTGCATAACTAAACATGCAATAGTTTGAAAGCATGAATGAATTTTTTTCATTCAGTTTTTGGAATGCAAGCTTTTATTTTCATTTATTTTTCTAATTTTGATTAAAAAATAAAATTATTATAGCTATATTTATAGTGGTTCTTTAATATCTTTAGCGCCTAAATAATTCAACAGTTTTGTAAAAATACGAGTTACCTAGATAAACTATGTTGGAAATTATTATTCAAAATGTTTCAATTATTTTAACTGTTGCGTTTAAGATTTGCGTATTACAAATTTGAAGAGCCACTTTAAATTAGAAACCCGAGAAGTATATCTTATTTATTTAGTAATAATGTTAAAAGAAAGAAAAATTGTAAAACAAATTATCATATTTTTTGCGGTATGAATTTTTAATATTTTTTTCTTACGGAATATAAAATACATAATGGGAAAAACGATTGTAATAATATCATTATATAGTTTAAATATTTGAATTCCTTTTCTAGATATAAAACTTGTCGAAGATAAGACAAATAATATGAAAGCTTGAGCAAATACATTATATTTTTGCACTTGAAGTTTAGTTTTTTATATGAAAGTGCTTTTAATAAGAAGGATCTCGTTATATAACGACCACGTCTATAAGATAAAGTTGCCCTTTTTCTTAAATATCAATGTCTGTTGACGACACTACACTAACCTCATTTCTTTCTGTTATCGTTTCAAAACCAACTGTTTCTCCTCTTCTAAGTTCTTCATCATTCAAAGGTCGAATACGCACAAAAACACGTATTCTGTCAACCTCTATAAGACAAAAGTAAGGAATATTTCAATGTCTAGCGGTCTGAGAAGGCGTATATAGTTGAACAATACTAAAGATTTACTAGCTTAACGAATAAAAAAATAAGTAATCTCCCTCGAAATCTAGATTTAAAAATGCGATGAAAGCCGAGACTCAATACGCGGAGTATTTTTTTGAAGGTAAGAACGACAAGGTGTGGATTTTGAAGCCTTTTCCAACACAGCTTTCAATTAAAGGAAGGGTGCGAGTTAATACAGACATACCTTCCTTTCCTCTCACGGAACCTTTCTTTTCCCTCATTACAACCAAGAGATCTTCCAATCCTCCATCTTTAAAGACATATAGGAGACTTTATCCGTTCTGTAATAGTATTGGCGGGATATTTCCCCGACTAGTGAAGCGAGCCGCAAACGCCAAACAACTCCAAGTAGAGTATTTTTGGAGTATACGTCTGATGACTCGGTACATTAATATGTAAATTCTTCAGCTGACCCGATTAAATATTTGTAGCCGATTTGTGCAGAAAATATTCGAACACCTTCGAGTACAGTCCAAATAAATGCTAACCTTTTGTCCTTTTTGTGCTATTAAAGGTTATTTTAGATGACAGATGGAATATTAAAGACAAACATTCTAGACCTCACGCCAAGTGCGATAGTTTGCGTATTTATTTTAAATTATATCTGGTTGTCACGCAAGAGGAATGAGTTGCGAGTTTCCGTCACACAACAAATCATTTAATTTAATTAACGATAAAAGAAAGGAAGGGAAAGGAAAGGAAAGGAAAGGAAAGGAAAGGAAAGGAAAGGAAAGGAAAGGAAAGAAGAATAAATAGAATGCAGAAATACGTTTTCGGTAAATGTAAAGAGTTTGTCCAGTAAGGAAAGAAAGGAAATGAGTTTATTTTTATAGTAAAACCACTTCCATTAACATCACTTATCTTGGATTTCCTCGTTGATCCAGAGAAAACAAGTTGAAATGTGGTAATGGAACGGGGAATTAAACTGGTCTTAAAAGTGGACCTCGTATCGACAGATTCTGTTCTTTATCATCTCATTGTAGATAGCGGAATAACGACTGCGAAAAGCTCGCGACACAGTGACGGTCGTGACACGACAAAGCACGGGCCAATCACATTGTTCGAGAATTTACTCTGCATCCCATCAAAGCCTAGTCTCCTTTGCAGATTAATCCAACGCCCGGAACACGGCATGAACACGGCATGGACACGGTCACGCCAAGGTCACGGCACTGCCAGACCAATCACATTTCGCAAGTAAACAATCAGCTAATTAAGATTCTAGAAAACATCACGGTCACGGCAAAACACGCATACGGCACTGAGCTTTTCACAGTCATACGAAATCTGCGTCTATGAGGACTTGTTTCAGACGGTCTCGTAAAAATAGATGCGTATAATAGACCGGCCATTTCTTGTTCCAAATCCCGGGGGAGGGGTACTCCTTTATATTCACTATACGGGTACGTGCCGCCAAACAGGGTATGGTTTTCAGCAATTCTACTCTGGGACAGGGTATATGAAATCATGCTCTCTCCTCTCTGGAACAGGGTATCCATTTTTGTAAAGGGTATAATAATAATAATAATAATAATAATAATAATAATAATAATAATAATAATATTTAAACTGCATCTTAAGAACATTACAGTTAATCTAAGTTTAGCAAATTTTATGATGAACTTTTTTTATTTATTTATTTATTCTTTAACTCGATGTCCAATTTTACAGATTGGGTTACCTGTGGGTTTTGGCGCTCGTGCGCAGCGAGCAGCGAGACTATTCACGATTTCAAAAATATTTTATCTGATCAATATCGTCTCTCAGCGCGTGCGCGTAATCGTTACGCAAGCGCGCGGTTCGAATTAGGTTATTTGTTACCATGGTGAAGAAAAGCGTTGCTAAGAGCAAAAACGACGATTTGTTCTTTGAAAAGCGAAGAGCGCCCATTGTTACCTAAGCATCGATTGTGTCGTTGTGATCGGCAATTGTTACGATAGATAATATGACAGATTCAACGATTGTTGACACTTCTGTTAGGACGAATAAACTTCGAGAGGACATTTTACAGCTTCAAGAAGGTAAAGAATGTACAAAGACTACAATAGAAATCACCGTATCGAAGAACAACGAAGAAAAACGCGAAGGAAAGGGCAATTATACTGGAGGAATCAAGAACTCCATAGTAACCGAAAAGAAAGGCTCTAACGACTCTCTTGATTTAAATATTCATAGAAATATTTCTATACAATGGAAGCCTCTGTTCAAGGGTATTCCAGTAGATCCAATGGGACAGACATTTCTTCGTATGCCGCACATTTGTCATACTGTCCAAGCACAGATGAGACAAGAAAACGCGCACAAAGTTAAGCGGCCAATGAACGCCTTCATGATCTGGGCAAGACAAAACCGCTCTACCATCGCTAAACGATATCCTAGTGCGAATAATGCTGAAATTTCGGTTAAGCTTGGAGAGATTTGGAACGATCTGTCGAGTGGACAACAGAAGCCTTACTTCGACGAAGCTGCACGTCTAAAAGAAAAGCATAAGATTGAGTATCCGAACTGGGTTTATCAGCCTCGTCCAGCTAAGAGACCTAGAACTGTGGAGCTGCCTGGGAGCAATGCTTGTAATGCAGGTCAGCTGTCCGCCAAGGCATTACCCGTGAAAACAGAAGTTCCTCAAACTCAAAGCTCGTTTGGAGTCCGTCATAAACAAGGACATCTTTCTCATGTTCAGCCGTTCTTTACGTTGCAAGGAGCAGAGGCAGCTAAGCCTACACTTACTCAGTCACTGCCTTGTACCATTACATCGACGGGCGAATCAAACCGAGGTAGCCATGGATTCATCAATCTATCAAACTCAACAATTGACCATAGATTGATCAAACATATTTTCGAGCAAAGCGATGGCATCTCGCCAGAAAATTCCGCCAGCCAGTCTGAAACAGAACTCAAAGATAAAAAAATAGGAAGCTGTAACTGGCTAGATCGTGAGTACAGGAAGATTGAGTCAGGCACCTTTGCGCAGACTCATACTCAACGCCCCGAAGAAGATGGCGAAGTCGTCAAACAAGACGCCATGTTGACTTCTGTGGAAGTAAATGAAGTAGAAAACGAAGAGTTGAGTTATGATAATTGCGAGCTAGATAAATATCTCGCTGGTTTGGATGAAACTATAAAGAAGAGCTTGGAAAAGCTCAATGAAGTGCCAGACGAACTGGATCTTCTTGACGATGACTTGGATAAAAAGTTTGCAGAGCTTGAAGACGACGACGACGATGATGACGATATCTGAAATATAATTTTTAAAGTTTATACATGAAAATAAAAAATATTCTAAGAATTGCTCGCATAAAAATATGATAGATAAAGGATAATTACATTATAAAAAGCAAAAAAAAAAAAAAAAAAATTATAAAAAGCGTACATTAACTAAAAAAATATTTTGAGCTCTGTAAATATGATCAAATAAAAAATGTTTTGTAAAAAGAAGAGTTTTATTGTCTTTGAGATTATATTTTCCTTGAAAAATATAAATTCAAAAAAAAAAGGGTCTTCAAATCATAAGGCAATTCTTGTATTTAGTAAAATCTAAAAATATTAAACCAAAATATTGGGTATTTTTTGAATTTTTAAACAGCAAAATTCCCACGAGTGGAACATTTGCCATTGTGTCAAAAAATTCAGTTTGAAATTTTTAGTCATCTTGAATCACGAGGCACTGTATGTATCTGGGGTTGTGTTGGTCGTGTAATTCCAAAAAAGGGTGGAATAATGTCCAGGCAGTATATCTGCTTCTATACTTTCTCTTCTTTTTCACAGTTGTCTATCAGTGGAGATTTTTTCTTTTCAAAAGCTTCAGCGGTTGGTGCATTCGTTGTTTCCGGAAGAGTAAGGCAAGCCAATCCTGTGAGGAAGGCCGTGACAGCCATGATCGAGTACGGCAATAACACGTGAATGCGAACCTAGCAAAAATAAATAAATAAATAAATATTCCCTGATATTTTAGTATTTAGTGAATATAATAAATAACGGAGAGAGAGTTTTTTGTCTTTTCAACTGTAGCAGCATAAGACGTAAATTGTAACCAATGAGCGCGCTGGTTTTATTATATTATTTTGTGTAAAAATACTGAAATAATAACAATAATAATAATAAAAATAATAATACTTAAACTGCATCTTAAGAACATTACAGTTAATCTAAGTTTAGTAAATCTTATGATGAACTTTATCCATTTATTTATTTATTTTATTTTATTTTATTTTTAAGTGAGTACCATCTTAAAGAGCACTATATAATAAACATTTAGAAACTACTATTAGAAATAAGACATTTTACGATATAGCTATATCTATATATATATTTCCCCCCTCTATAATTGGTTTTAATTGATTGTACTATTAGTCCTGTCATGCTGGTAGGTTGCGGAATTACGCCCTATCTAGCTTACCTAATTAGCATTCAAACGTGTTTACTGCTGATAATAGTAATAATAATAATAATAATAATAATAATATCATAATAACAACAACAACAACAATAATAATAATGATAATGAAAACAACAATGACAACAACAATAATAATAATAATAATAAAATAATAATAATAATAATAATAAGAGGCAAGGCCAGGTAATTTTGAATCTAGGCGTGCAATACATTGTTTGATACAACGAAAATTTCGAAGTATTTTCTATTATCTCTCGTAAAAACGCAATATTTTCCGACTGCAATGACGAAATATGCTGTTTCTAAAAGATTCGTTCGAGCTTAGAGAAGCGAAATCACCCGGAAACTATAAATGGCTGACGAAAGAAATGTATGGTTGTTACTCGTTTCAGCCCCCTTATGAGTTTCTGAGTACACTAATTGAATCCATGTCCACTTACCAGCCAAACGATAAAAGGTGCAGAGATAGACCCAATACGTCCAACTGCTGACGATGACCCCATGCCAACATTCCTGTGATTCAAGCAAAATTTAAACACCTATTTTAAAAAAAAGTGTCGGTGCGAGATCTGAAATAGGCGATCTGAGAGCATGCGTGCCACTTATGGTATTGCCTAAGCCAGAAAAACGAAACACGTTGGAACTGGTGAAAGCACAGGTAGCCCAAACTTGTTTGTGATTTACAAGGTAATCTATGGGAATTACGGAAGAGATACAACGCAGGCATCCCAAACAAGCTTAAATTAAGGCTCCTGTATAAGGCAATCTATGGGATAGAGATACCGAGAGATTAAAAGAGGACTTAGATTACGCTGGAACTTCTAAATTAATTAATCAATTAACTTTGTTTATGGAGGATAACACTTGACAGTAATTCAGCTGATAAACTCGTGGTCCTCTTTTAACGTCTCTAGTTAATTAGGGACGGGACTGCCATTAACGTGGTCATCCGAGCCGAGTGAAGGTCTAACCATCTGCAGATGTAATTACGAAGGCAGCACCTTCTTCCTCAGTTATTTTAAGACCCTGAGTGTTGGTCCGACCGAGGCTTGAACCACGACCTCCCGCACAACAGACTAACGCTCTTACAATCTGAGCTAAACGGGTGACGGTCTTTATTCATGCACTTTATTCATATAAAATTTTCAGTTTGCCTTTCTCCTAAGAGAAAATATTACATGTACAAGAGTTTTCAGTGTTTGGGTTGCCTAGTGTTCTAAGAAAAGCACTTGCCTGACGACAGTGGGAAAAAGTTCTGCAGAGAAGATGTAGATTGTAGCGAATGACATGTTGATAAAGAACTTGGCTGTCATGGCCATGATGATGCGACCGACAAGGAAACCTATAAAGGGAGTGAAAGGAAATGACATAAATGATAATTCAAAAAACCCAGAAAAATTCTGTTAGGGAGAATTCATTTGTTGGGAGTAGGTTGGGGTGGGCTGGAGGAATCCCTATAAACAGCATTGTAAAATCTTTAGCCCCCCCCCTTCTGTCTGCATAAAAAAGTGACCCTCCCCTTTATGTAGAATGAAATATTTGACGACCCCCTTTTTGACTGAGTAGAAATTTGATGGCCATTCCCTGAATTCCTTCGGCCCACACCCCTCCAAAAAATGAATGAGATTAGGTAGTTCTAGGTGAGTTAAAAATAAGTATAACCTGTTTCAGAATTATCTTTTTGAAGAAGGACAGCACACGTGGCAGCAAAACTCGCAACCATGAGACCCAGGAAGTTGGTCTTTTTACGACCAATCCTGTCGAACAGAATATTGGATAAATCAAAATATTGTTGTGTGTGGCAAACGTTCTTCCTACAACACTTGCTATACAATACGTCCTGCAACACCATGAAACCTGACAAAGAATACGATACATCCTGCAACACCAAAAACCTGAACAAGAATACAATACATCCTGCAACACCAAGAAACCTGACAAAGAATACAATACATCCTGCAACACCAAGAAACCTGACCTACAATACGATACATTCTGCAACACCAAGAAACCTGACCAACAATACATTTTGCAACACCATGAAACCTGACCAAGAATACAATACATCCTGCAACACCATGAAACCTGACCAAGAATACAATACATCCTGCAACACCAAGAAACCTGACCAACAATACGATACATCCTGCAACACCAATGAAACCTGACCAACAATACATCCTGCAACACCAAGAAACCTGACAAAGAATACAATACATCCTGCAACACCAAGAAACCTGACCAAGAATACAATACATTCTGCAACACCAAGAAACCTTACAAAGAATACAATACATCCTGCAACACCAAGAAACCTGACAAAGAATACAATACATCCTGCAACACCAAGAAACCTGACCAACAATACGATACATCCTGCAACACCAAGAAACCTGACCAACAATACATCCTGCAACACCAAGAAACCTGACCAACAATACATCCTGCAACACCAAGAAACCTGACAAAGAATACAATACATCCTGCAACACCAAGAAACCTGACCAACAATACAATACATCCTGCAACACCAAGAAACCTGACAAAGAATACAATACATCCTGCAACACCAAGAAACCTGACCAACAATACGATACATCCTGCAACACCATGAAACCTGACAAAGAATACAATACATCCTGCAACACCATGAAACCTGACCAACAATACAATACATCCTGCAACACCATGAAACCTGACCAACAATACAATACATCCTGCAACACCAAGAAACCTGACAAAGAATACAATACATCCTGCAACACCAAGAAACCTGACCAACAATACGATACATCCTGCAACACCAAGAAACCTGACCAACAATACGATACATCCTGCAACACCAAGAAACCTGACCAAGAATACAATACATCCTGCAACACCATGAAACCTGACAAAGAATACAATACATCCTGCAACACCAAGAAACCTGACCAACAATACAATACATCCTGCAACACCATGAAACCTGACAAAGAATACAATACATCCTGCAACACCAAGAAACCTGACCAACAATACGATACATCCTGCAACACCAAGAAACCTGACCAACAATACGATACATCCTGCAACACCATGAAACCTGACAAAGAATACAATACATCCTGCAACACCAAGAAACCTGACAAAGAATACAATACATCCTGCAACACACCAAGAAACCTGACCAACAATACAATACATCCTGCAACACCAAGAAACCTGACCAAGAATACAATACTCCTGCAACACCAAGAAACCTGACCAACAATACGATACATCCTGCAACCCATGAAACCTGACCAACAATACAATACATCCTGCAACACCAAGAAACCTTACAAAGAATACAATACATCCTGCAACACCAAGAACCTGACCAACAATACAATACATCCTGCACACAGACCATGAAACCTGACAAAAATACATACTCCTGCAAACACCAAGAAACCTGACCAACAATAAGATACATCCTGCACACACCAAGAAACCTGACCAACAATACGAATACATCCTGCAACACCATGAAACCTGACAAAGAATACAATACATCCTGCAACACCAAGAAACCTGACAAAGCAATACAATACATCCTGCACACACCAAGAAACCTGACCAACAATACATCCTGCAACACCAAGAAACCTGACAAAGAATACAATACATCCTGCAACACCAAGAAACCTGACCAACAATACAATACATCCTGCAACACCAAGAAACCTGACCAACAATACGATACATCCTGCAACACCAAGAAACCTGACAAAGAATACAATACATCCTGCAACACCAAGAAACCTGACAAAGAATACAATACATCCTGCAACACCAAGAAACCTGACCAACAATACAATACATCCTGCAACACCAAGAAACCTGACCAACAATACGATACATCCTGCAACACCAAGAAACCTGACCAACAATACATCCTGCAACACCAAGAAACCTGACAAAGAATACAATACATCCTGCAACACCATGAAACCTGACCAACAATACAATGCATTCTGCAACACCAAGAAACCTGACAAAGAATACAATACATCCTGCAACACCAAGAAACCTGACCAACAATACGATACATCCTGCAACACCAAGAAACCTGACCAACAATACATCCTGCAACACCAAGAAACCTGACAAAGAATACAATACATCCTGCAACACCAAGAAACCTGACAAAGAATACAATACATCCTGCAACACCAAGAAACCTGACCAACAATACGATACATCCTGCAACACCAAGAAACCTGACCAACAATACATCCTGCAACACCAAGAAACCTGACAAAGAATACAATACATACTGCAACACCATGAAACCTGACCAACAATACAATGCATTCTGCAACACCAAGAAACCTGACAAAGAATACAATACATCCTGCAACACCAAGAAACCTGACAAAGAATACAATACATCCTGCAACACCAAGAAACCTGACAAAGAATACAATACATCCTGCAACACCAAGAAACCTGACAAAGAATACAATACATCCTGCAACACCAAGAAACCTGACAAAGAATACAATACATTCTGCAACACCAAGAAACCTGACCAAGAATACAATACATCCTGCAACACCAAGAAACCTGACCAAGAATACAATACATCCTACAACACCAAGAAACCTGACAAAGAATACAATACATCCTGCAACACCAAGAAACCTGACCAAGAATACAATACATCCTGCAACACTAATAAACCTGACCAAGGATTTAATACGACCTGCAAACCGAATACTCTTTTTTACCAGCTTATAATGTTAAGAACCGTTGCTCTTTCTTCTAACCTGTTCATGAGAATGAAGGAAGTAAAATGTGAAGGGATTTCCACGATGGATGTGAGAAAGAACACGAGATAAAAATTGCCGCCAAAGCTTCCAGTACCGAATGAGACGCCATAGTAGATCATAGAAATAACTACCCTGCCATATGAGAATAATATTTTACTATTAAAAACGATAAAAAAAACAACAATAATAATAATAATAAAATGGAAGACGTTGAGCATGATATCGTAAATTATCAAGACCAAGGCTGTATCATATGCCGACTAGAAAGATCTTGGCGAAAATCTCATCTAAGGCCATATATCGTCAGTTTGTTGTGAAGTGTGATCGTCCGGGTGAGTGTAGTCTTGAGAAAAACTGTTGTTGGTGGTGACTGACGTTTCGACAACCTGATCGGAAGTCATCTTCAGAGTCCAGTGAGAAAACGAGAGACAGTTGATCGTAATGTAGACGGTAATTAGGCGGTATTGTTATGTAGAGATGCGTCGGTGTTGTGTAAGGTGCCGGTAATTGTTGACTTCGGTTAAGCGGTTTTTGTTCTGTAGCAGAGTTCCAGTCAATGTTGTGTCCAGTGTTCTTGTGATGTTCAGCGATGTGATTGTTAGGATACTGTTAGTGGCGCGTTTGTGTTCAGCAAGTGTGTCGTCAGTAAGGTCCCACCAGTCAGTCCAATGTAAGAGTCATGGATCACCAGTTATGTGTTGACCAGTCTAATGTAGTTCGAACTCTTATCAAAACATCTAAAAATGAATTTTAGACCATCTATTGATTTTCTAAAGTTTTCAGATTTTGATGTCTCTCCGTCCTCAAATCATGCTTAAAATATTGCAGTTGTTTTTAATGACTGAAAAATTGTCTCTAGAAAACCACTTTACTTCTATTTGCAAATCATGCTTCTTTCACACACATAACATATGGAAAATTCGAAATATATCAGTCTTGAAGCTTGTGAAACTCTTGTTCACGCGCTAATCTTCTCTAGACTTTACTTTAGTAATCCCTTGCTGTATTACTGTACCTAAATTGTCACTACAAAAACTTAAGCATGTCCAAAATGCAGCTGCAAGAGTCGTTTCTCGTTTCCACAAGCATGATCATATCTCTTCCGTTCTTTATCGTTTACATTCGTATTCAATTCAAAATACTCTTACTCACCTTTAAGGCTTGACCTAATACTAACGTTTTAAGCCCTTTTTTCGCTCCTTATCTAATTCTTTAACCAAAACTTCTTTTAAACTTGAAACATATGGGAAAAGAGCTTTTTGGAGTGCCGCTCTTCAGTTATGGAACAATCTACCTCCTAACAACAGGTCCGAAGTGAGTTTAGTGAGTCAACAGGGAACTCAGAACTGGAGTATCACAGTTAGAACAAATATTAGACATACTTATGAAATTAATAAATGGAAATAACGGAGAAAAAGAACCTAGTCGTGCTAGTTGGAATCCCTACCCACCATAGGAGCTAATGGGGACTCTTGACCTACCAGCAAAGCCAGTTAATAAGAGTCGTATGCACCATCTTTAACGATCGAAACAAATCTCTGAAGTCCCCAACACGCTGCTTGGTGGTCACCACTACAACAGGATTAGGAGGCATGGCTTTTCGATTAAACTTTGCAACTTCACGGAGATACTTTGTTCCTTGTTCTGACTTGTCGTTTACCATCAACCAACGAGGGGATTCGGGAAGAAACCTAACAAAACAAAGTTTATGAGTAAATAAACAAGAGTACTTGGAGAAACACATTAAGATCTAAGCTGTCTCTTCAAAAAGCGCAACATCAAACAATACAACCTACGAGGGATAAGTGCAACTCCCCAACGAAGACTCGCTTCTCGGTAAATATTCTCCGATATTCACTGAGGCTGAGGCAAATAATTGTTTTAGTATAAATACACAGGTGATTCTTTCAAAGAAAAAATAAAAAAAAAGAAGATAAAAGACTTTTTTCCCCCGGTAACAGTAACAAAGCGGCTGGCCGCCATTTTGAATTATCGCTGGAGGTGATTATCGTGTGAGAGTTTCACGACCCAGCGCGCGAGATTTTCTATAATCACCTGCGTATTTTTACTAAGGGGGTATTATATTCGTTATTTTAAAATCACACGACCACATCAGCAACGCTGTAAAACTTATCGTGGCTTTCAACTTCTCCCATCTCCACTCCCCTCCTCTCTCATTTTGGCATGTGTTTTAATTTACCTACCACCAAAAGAATACTTGCAGCAAGCCAGGAGTTGCACCAGCAATCGACAAAAGTCGCCACTCCGCCTTGAAAATCCATGCAAATAATGAAAGTAGCATCAGAGAGAAAGTCCAGAAGTACCAGAGACTAGTCCCACTGAATGCACGCTGTTTAGGATTTACATACTCCAGCAAGAGAATGAACATTGACAAACTTGAGCTCCCTCAAATACAAACAAATTAAGAGGATTAAAAGCAGCGAAATTATCTTGCTATTGCGAAAAGGACAACCTTAAGTTTTCAGTATTTTTCTTAAGTTTTGCGATTTTGTAAAACAATCAAAACACCGGCATCAAAAATATAAGTTGCCCTTAGTTACGCTACGCCATCTCTGAGCGTGCGCAGTGCGTTTTTCACCAGTGTCGCAGTGGAGCAGTGGAGCAGACGAGCAGAAGAGCAGACGAGCAAACAAACAAAAAAGCTACTACTAACTAAGCTAACTACTATAGTAAACAACTGGAAATTATGCAAATAGACCTAAATAAATTAGGTATACTTGATTGATTACTTACCAATACAAATCCCTATAAACCCCCGAAGCAATGTAAACACCCAAAACGCATTCACGAACGAGGAAATCAATGCAAGCACATTACACAGTACCGATGGAAAATACACCATGGGTTTTCTTCCTAACTTATCCGAGAGAATCCCTCCAAACAGTACCCCTATCATGTAACCAGCGAACACCACACTCTTGGAAAGACTGCCTAGGCTAGAGCGATCGCATACCAAATCCCACTGAAATGGGAAAAAATATGATTTAAAAAAAATTTGAAATCATGTTACTAAAACTCTAATAATAAATATTTTCAGCAGGTATGAATTAGCTGAATGAACCTCGCGAATCTTATTACCACAGCTTACAATGACCGGCAAACACTGCCCGTCATGTGCCATCAACCAGAGAGTGTTCTATTGCTTGAATTGGTGTCAATCAGCTGAATTAATCTTATTTCGAGGCTGCAATGACTGGCAAACACTGCCCGTCATGTGTTATCAACCAGAAAGTATTCTATTGCTTAGTTCAATCAGCTGAATGAATCTCATGAATTTCATTGGCACATGCTGTAGTGGATTCTCAGCAATTATGTATGTATATATTATATGTAACGTGTTTGTGTTTGTGTGTGTGTATGCGTGGGTGTTTAAATGGCAAAGCTAAATAAATAAATAATTTGATTGAAGGGTATCAATCAGCTCTATGCTCCATCATCGATGAACATTTCTACTGAAGACTTGCCATATACCAAGACCCGAAATGACGTAACATAATAACGACCTATACGCACCTGACACGAGTGAAAAACGTCTGCGCATGCTCTGAATCCGTATGCAAATTAGTCAAAACATAAGTAAATTTGACTTTCAAACATGCCTGATAAATTGGACTTCATAAAATGCCAAAACTTAGTGCCCATGCTTGAAACTTAAGGCTACTTCTTTTATATTGTGTTTGTTAAAACAGTATCGTGGTCTGACAAAAGTATACTCTCGAACTTTTTTGTATACTTGGAGAAAACAAACATTTATTTCCTCACTCAAACTCTTCAAAATTCTTAGAAAACGTGCTAAAGTGCACGCATGCGCAAACGTTTTTCTCTAGTGTCATACGCACCTCAGATACGATGGAAGTGAATTCACTTTTAACAAACTCCCAATCAGAACGAGGCAAGCTACATCTAAGACTGTAGAAATTGTTCCCTGGTGATATGTTGCCGGTGACGTTACAGGCGGTGCTGTTCTCGACGCATTGCCACGGAGGTTCAGCAGCAATAAATGTAGGAATCATTGCCTGGAATCCATCACCAAATATTTTCATGAATCCCATGATCATGAAGAGTCGTGCCTGGTACCGACCAAAACTGCCTATCTTCTCCATGATGTCATCGACTGTCATTGGCGTATCGTCTGATGACGTCAACATGTCTTTATCGTACTGAATAAAAAAATGGGTGGTACAATAAACACCCATGTATAAGAACCTAGATTTTAAGAACCTTTTAGACTAGAATTTTCCATTAAGACCCCCTTTACGTAAGAACCTGTTATAGATTAAAATTTTAAACCAGGATCTTATTTTATCAAAAAGAGACAAAGTTAAAAAAAAATAAATCAAAGGAAATGAGCATCCTGTCAAAGAGTTGTCAAGTTTCATTGTGTATGCGGCCGATTAAATACAAGTTATGTTCCGACACTGCACGTTTACATTCAATGCGAAGGAAAATAGACTCTGCCGATGTAGGGCGTTATACTTGTCACGTCTGCGTGGCGTAACTTAGCAACGCTGTCATGATTTGGTCATGCGCACTACTATGTACCAGGTTAAAAACCGGTTTTAAAACTGGTTTCGTTGGTCCACAATCGTGGACGACGGTGTATCAAAGGAAACGCTCTACATCGGCAGAGTCTCCCTCCTCCCCGTCTAAAAGAAGGGAGAGAAAGAGAAGAGAGACTCTGCTAGCAGGGAACACAGTCGATAGCGGGCAGAAAGATTATGATTGTTTTTTATCAAACTTAGTCTGCTAATTTTTAGACCGAGGAAAGGTTGCTACGAGTTATAGTAACGGCTCCAAAGAACACCAGTGATTCTTGCACTGTGCTGCTTCGTGCTTCTCGATTCCAGCCCGTACAGAAGAATAGTTTGATCTTGATAATATCAGCTCTTCTTTTCGTATCGGCTCATATTTTCAAGGAAAAATCATTAGAATCTCAATCAAAATACCCCAAGTTTGAAGCAGAAAAGATAAATCGTTCGCCTGGATATGGATCAAATGCAGGGAGAATGTGTTCTTTTAAACTGATATTTCACAAAAGTAGTATCTTGTAATCAAAAATGTTATGCTCAAATATTTGCACATACCTATAAACCTATTCTTTAAATGCAAAATATTCTATATATTTAATTTATACTTGACCCATTTAGCTCAATTAGATAGTTGTAGATCCTACGCAGCCGACTTAGGGGAGTGAGCGTGGCGTGACGACACTAATAACTACTTAGGGGAGTGAGCGTGGCGTGACGACACTAATAGCGGAGCTGTGTAGGAGACCCTGGCTAAACGAGGCCCTGGCTAAACGAGGCCCTGGCTAAACGAGGAAACATGTTTCCAGAAGCATGTTTTTTAAAATGTTTCCAAAGGTGGCAAAACTCTCAGGAAACATCGTGAAACATGTTTGCTCAATATCGGTTAGCGCATGCGCACTTTCAAGATAGAGCTAGCGTTGCTAAGTAACGAACTTTTAGAATGTTGACTTTCGTGGCTAAACCAAGAAACATTGGGAAACATTGTTTCCGTGCATCCTGGAAGCATGAAATGTTTCTGCCGCACAGCAGAAACACTTTTGCTTCTTGGAAGCAAAATTTGTTGCACGTAGCAATGTTTCGCATGTGGCTAAACTTGAAAACATCGGGGAAACATGTTTCTGGAAAATCGTTTCCTCGTTTAGACAGGGCCTAAGATAGTTGATGAGAACGAAGAAAACTTTGAACAGCTTGCAAAGGTGATATGGACTTTATATCTTATCCATTTTCGTAAAAATATATACCAAGATACTCTGAATAGATTGAATTTTATCAATTAGCCGAATGGATAATTTCGATTTCGCGACTTCGACAAATTTGGCGCCAGCCCAAAACACGGGTTTTACCGTTGTCAAAGGGATTATCGTCCCCCCGAGTAATGTGTCCCCCCGAACACTGGGCACTAGCGTTTCGTGTTCCTCCCTCCCCTCCCTTTGAAACATCTTTTGACACGATTCTCTCCCCCTGGTCAAGGACATATGAAAGATAACCATATTGACCTTAATGTCTCTTGTTTTGTAGGGTTTTACTCTGAACATGAAAAAAAATAATATGGATTATCTCTAACGTACATCTCCATCGTACATCGTAATCCTCTACGTTGGTATTTTGGGAGATAAAAGTTTATTTTACGAAAACCAAAACCCGTGTTTTGGGCTGGCGCCAAATTTGTCGAGGTCGCGTGAAGGCGCTGTAATTTAGTGAAATTAATAGTTAAAAAATACCCAGAATATTCATGATAATGCCAAATTCCAAATTCGGGTAACAAGAAACATTGCAGTCTGTCATCCGTATAGCCATTACAATAATTTAAGCCGGGGTTTTCAAGGAAATTGAGTAGAAATTTTCAAAACCAAAAACTTTTCAAGCGCCCCCGACTGTTCCCTGCTAGCAGAGTCTCTCTTTTCTTTCTTTCCCTTTCAGGCGGGGAGGCCAGGAGACTCGATCGTGGACGAACAAAACCAGTTTTAAAACCGGTTTTTAATCGATTACATGTAGTGCGCATGAGCAAATGTAACACACCGTGGCGCCAAACATTGTTTGACGAGGGCGGCTGTCAAAATCATGACAGCGTTGCTAAGTTACGCCACGCATGCGCGACAAATATAACGTCCTACATCGGCAGAGTCTATTTTCCTCTCTCAACCAAAACAAGAGGAAAATAGGCTTTGCTGGCAGGGAACGCCGACTGAAACTGAGATTAAATTTAAGGAGTTTTGAAAGAGTCTTATATCACGAACCCTGATACTAAATTCGAATTGGCTTCGTTTATCGTGGAAACGGTGGTGATCTATGGGAGGAGAGTCGCTCGAAGTTTGTCTACAAATATAGAATACTGGATTAGAATTCAATTCAATCAATAAGGAGCCCTGATACTAAATTCGAATATTGGCTTCGTTTATCGTGGAATGGATGGTGATCTATGTGATGCGAATATTTTGGGGGCCTGCCCCCCACCCCCCCCCCCCCCCCCCCCAAATATTTACTGCAAAATTTAGACAACTTTAATTTATTGTATCTCCTGAACTAATGAAGCAACTGCTCTCAAATTGATGAATATGAGTAAGAGAAAAATATCAAATGCCCTTGGCAGGATTCGAACCCACGTCTTCGGTATTCTAGTCCGATGTGTTAACCACTACACTACACTGGCACGCTGGTAACGCAGCCAGAATATGAAAATGTAGGGTATTCGTGAGGATCCCAGAGCGATATTTTTTCTCTATAGGTAAGTTGAACACCGTAAATATGTACGCAAAGAATAGACATAGTATAGTAGTAATAAATTATGCGTTCGGTGTGTATATAATGAAGTAGAGAGAGTAAGAGAAAAATATCAAATGCCCTTGGCAGGATTCGAACCCACGTCTTCGGTATTCTAGTCCGATGTGTTAACCACTACACTACAAGGACCAACCACGCTGGTAACGCAGCCAGAATATGAAAATGTAGGGTATTCGTGAGGATCCCAGAGCGATATTTTTTCTCTATAGGTAAGTTGAACACCGTAAATATGTACGCAAAGAATACCCTACATTTTCATATTCTGGCTGCGTTACCAGCGTGGTTGGTCCTTGTAGTGTAGTGGTTAACACATCGGACTAGAATACCGAAGACGTGGGTTCGAATCCTGCCAAGGGCATTTGATATTTTTCTCTTACTCTCTCTACTTCATTATATACACACCGAACGCATAATTTATTACTACTATAATTGATGAATATGTTGTTATGACTTTGGAAATGTAAACAATACGCCCACCTATCAGTAAACACGTACGTGGATTTTGTTCGGTCACGCGGATCCAGTCATGCAACCTTCTATCCCTAGTGAAGAAAGGCGAGCGAGTCGAACTAACCGCCGAACTTTCGAAGCCCCAAACGAGCGATTTTTGAGGCTTTTTCGCAGAAGAAACACGTCAAAACACATAATAAACTAGTAATCTTTACTTGAAGATAATTATTTTTGAAGGCCGACTACTGAAAAGAGATATTAGAAGCAGAGAATGTGAATTCTATCGAAAAACAGCTATCTCTGTGCCACAGTGATCTGGTTCACCCAAACGTGAAGCATCAATCAATAAACAAAATATTCTTAAACATTAGTATAAAGGCATGGTAAAAAATCTCTAAGTGGTAGAGAAACAAAAGAATATCTGTTATTTGGTGTGAACGTTTGGTCATATTTAGCGTTTGCGAGAAAAGAAGAACACGTGCTTAGTCTGTTACAAAAAGCCTTTTCTTAGAGTGGAAACAATTAATCCGTGAAACACTAATTACTAAATAGTACAAAATAGTGCTACTTAAACGATAGAAAACAATGGAATTTACGTGAAATTGTGCTATTTAGTATTACTAAAGTTTCACGGTTATATTGTTTGCACTCTAAAGTTTCATTTGCTTGGATACTCGGAAAATATACTTATCTGTTTGTCATTAAGATTGATTACTTTCTCCTCTTTGCGATTCATCTTGGCTGATCCTACTTCAAGAAGCAAGTGTTTTTTAATAAGGACCGATAAGCCCCGAAGCGACGCGAAAGTGAATTCACCTCTACGTAGCTGGATACTTGAGATAAATGGATACTACCGTCTCCAATTAATGCAAATTAGGCGAAAGGCTTATGTTAGAAATACAAAGCTAAGACCGAAGGGGAGCATGGGAAGACAAACAATTATGCTAATTGTCCCAAATTCACTGTGACGTCACTGCTTGTTTATGTGGGGGATAGAATCATCGAATCCAATAGAAAATTCAACAAAATTTGCTCCTAGCTAAACAGTTTAATCTAAAATGGCCTGGTTTTCAGATATAACATGTGTTAATGTGTACTAAAAAATATTCTGAGAGTTTGCTGGCTATTCTACTTCTCTTCGTGGATTGATACGGGTTTTAGAACAATTTTCGGTGAATTTGCGGCGATTTGACCCCCTCCAACGACCATGATCCTTTGCGTTTAAACAATAGATTGTTTTGATGTGACGTCATAGTGAAATAGGGCAATTTTATGCGTATTGCAGTTTTCCCTTCCTGTGCACATTTTATGCATCATGGCTTTAGCATGTTGTTAATCTAGGTCGACCGACTTTGCTCTACTGTGCATTTTTACATGTCTATATGCAAATATAATACACATTTCGGAGTACCCAAAATCCTTTTCGGTCTTAGCTTCAATGATATGACCTTCTTGAACCTGACTAGGTTTTTTCAATGGCGCAGCGCACTGATTCTAAAAATAGCTTAAAGATTCAGACAAACATTGCATTCTGTTTAACCGCTACAAGGATTATACGAACCGATTTTATTATTTTTACTTAAAGTTACAATAATAACCCATGTAAACTAAGATCAACTGCGATCGGCTGTGAAAATTATCTGCTGAAAGTAAACTTGTAAGTTTGTTTGTCCGAATTTCGTCTTTGTCTTCGTTTTTATGACGTCACGGCTGCGCTGCGCTATTAGGTGTAGTGAAGTCACTAAAGCCATGAAGTAGATATTAGACTTAGGTCAAACGTCGAACTTCACATGAGCCGAACTTAATTGGAACAACGGATCACGCTAAAGATTATGCAACTTATGCGACCTAAGGCCCTGGTTAAACGAGGAAACATGTTTCCCTAAATGTTTCCCAAGGTGGCAAAACTGTCAGGAAACATCGGGAAACAATGTTTCCATGCGTCTTGGAAACATGAAAAACACAGCAACAACACTTTTTGCGTCTTAGAAGCAAAATTTGTTGCAGCAGCAATGTTTCGCATGTGGCTAAACTGGGAAACATCGAGGAAACATGCGCGCGGTAAACATGTTTCCTCGTTTGGCCAGGGCCTAAGTATTTGGGTAATACAGGTCACGCTTAGACTTCACGCGACACGTATGTGTTTTCAGTGGTCGACAGTTTAAAAAATCCGTCAACGGGTCACTATTGACGTAACAGCGCAGTGCAACCGTGACGTCATAAAAACGAAGACAAAGGCGAAATTCGGACAAACAAACTTACAAGTTTACTTTCAGCAGATAATTTTCACAGCCGATCGCAGTTGATCTTAGTTTACATGGGTTATTATTGTAACTTTAAGTAAAAATAAGAAAATCGGTTCGTATAATCCTCGTAGCGGTTAAACAGAATGCAATGTTTGTCCGAATCTTTAAGCTATTTTTAGAATCAGTGCGCTGTGCTATTCAAGTGTGTAGTACAAACTTTACTAGTGCTCACACTAAATCCGTGAAACAAATACTAATTTTTAGCACTAAATAGTGATAATTAAACAATAGAAAACAAAGGATTCTGTATGAAATATTAGTACTAATTAGTACTATTTAATGTTCACGGTTTTAGTGCGTGCACTCTAACATCTATTTCAGGGATTTATGAAACTAAATCACATACGAATAAGAGGAAAACAATTGCCCTATAACACTATGATGTCACGGCTTGTTTACATGGGCAAGAATAACAGGAATTTAGGTTAAATCATTTTTAATTTGAAATATTTGATGTAATATTTAGTTGTTCTTACTTTTCACTTTCTCATAAAACGAATTTTATTATGATTTCATGTGTGCTGGGTCTATTTTGTCCCCTCTGGCGACCATGATCCTTAAAACAATAGATTGTTTTGATGTGACATCATAGTGTTATAGGGCAATTAATAGTACGAAATTGTCGTACTTCATTATTATTTTTCTATTCTTTCAGGTTACACGGTTTGATTGATTGATTGATTTCGTGTTCGTGCTTCTACTTACTTACTTTTACATTTAGTCTTTTATATAAAAATTTAACATGACCACTGTCTAAGGCCCCGTCCACACGTATCCGGAAATTTTTGTATCCGCAATTTTTTTTTTTTACGGATACGGGTTGCGTCCACACGTGTCCGCAAAATTTTGTGTCCGTATCCGCAAATTCTACGAAAACGGACACGTGTGGACGGTGAAAACGATTCGAATACGCTGCGTGTGGACGCAAACATTTTCGTATCCGCAAAAAAAAAAATTGCGGATACAAACATTTCCGGATACGTGTGGACGGGGCCTAAAAATGGAATCAAATCTGGTGGTACCTGCACCAGTGACGGGATAAAAAAGTTATGTTTCTGTGATACGCAATTCGGATTTAAATGCTAATATACATCAGAGAGATCTGGAGAAGTTTTCGGAACACCGTATCTGATGTAAAAAAGTCCGTTTCTGGTGCAGGTACCACCAGCACTACAGCAAAAAAGAGTTTTAGATTGACTTTTTTCTTCCCACAAACGGCAATCGTGACCACGTTTTCCTCGTTTTCCTGTATTTTACTTTACCTCTTGCAAACGTTCTTATGGCACACACATATTCTTTTGTTTTTCTACTACTTGGATTTTTTTGCGATTCCTTTTTATTTATTTAAAAGATTTTTTTACTGGTCAACTGACGTTACACGTTTGCCGAGAACGTCAATCTAAAACTCTCTCAAGTCAAGAAAAGCATCGCTAGTTGGTAGTGCTTATTTCGAGCCCTGCTTCCTCGACTAAAATCCTCACCTGAGGGGGGAGGGGTATGAATAGGGATGCAAATCCGTCGATCCGTTAAAATGAATGCCCGAATTTGTCCATCCGCAAAACAATTGCTCAAATCCGAATCCTAAAATAATTTGACAGTTGCCTTGTTTGTGGTTGTGTTTTAGCACTTTTGTGGTTTGGATCCGCGATCCGAACTCCATAACAAGCGAAAACCAAAATCCGGGCCAAAAACAATTGGATAAATCGGCAACCCGCTGCATTTGCAAGATCCAAAAATCCCTTAAAATTTTGCTCTGCTCCCCTCCCCCCCTCCCCCCCCCCCCCCCCCCCCATTTCAAGTATTCCAGGGTGCACCCTGACTGATAGCATTCCTAACTGCGTGTAGTAGATAAAGAAAACATGCACAGAATCGTCGATTGGGTGTGTAGAAAGTCTCTCCCTCCTGCTTGGCTCGCAGATCTTTCCAATTCAACAGTATCGCAACCATAAACTGCAGAACCGTCAACAACGACCACAGGAACGCCTGGAAAATGATGTTGGAAAGCCCTACATTGCATATTCCCGTCCACATGCTGGTGTGTAGGAGGTCTAAACATCAACGCCATAGTATTTTGTATTTGAGTAGATTTAAGTCTCACCAGATTTTTATGTAGGTTTTCTAGTATTTCGTTTTCTCTTGAGCTGTTGATGACAATCGAAGCAGATACCAAGTCTCCAGCGAAAACAAGGCCAACAATTTCACGGAAAGACGCAGTTGATTGGTGGAAGAGCACGCAGTCACTATAGCAACCAGCAATTACTGTCTAAAGGTATTAAATAGTCAGAGGGCATCAAAACCTAGAATTTGGTTTACCTGTTCGATGGTTTTAAGCTCTAAAAATTCTATAATTATATCATTTTAAAGCCACTTTCTCACCCATCCCTTTTTCTCCACTACCTCCTCCCCCTAAAAAAATGACTTGTAGCACGGGTAGCGCTCACCTCTAACCAATGCGAACCAGGCTCGATTCGCAGACTTGGTGTCGTATGTGAGTAGAATTACTGTTGGTTTTCTCATGCTTTTCTATGGGTTCTCAAAATGTCAACTTCTAAACTCTAATAGACCTCCTTGGCTCTTGAGCGCTCAATGTTGTCCCATTTCAGACCACGTGTCATTCCCTTGAGAATGATATTCTTTGTTTGAGTTGTATCCATATTCATGTGTCTTCTCGTGCAACCGAGAGCAATCCTTAAACAAAGAAATGATACTCTAGGGAATGACATGTGGTCTGAAATGGGACAACATTTAATACGTCAGAGCCGAGGAGGTCTATTGAAATAGACCTTTTTGCCTTACACCAGACCACGTGTTGCCACTCTTGGGGGTTGATTTTTTCATATGAAAATATTTTAAAATGTTCGTCATAAAAGAACTATTCTGAGGAGAATGTCACATGGTCTGAAATAGGAAATTTGTATACAAAAATAAAGAGGTTTGTTGAGAGGATGAAGTCGGTCTGTAGAGATATTATTTAATATTTCTTAATGACACCACCTCATCTTATTCTCCAGCTTTCCTTTCCACCCCTTCTAACTCCCCAGCAACACACCACTTTTGCCACTTGAACAAAATTTAAGATAAATAAGATTTTAGCCAATCAGGAGAGAGCAAAATTAGTAACATATTGACTTCAGCCAATCAGGATCTCTCATTCCCATGGTCATTGCTTGCTCCTCATTGGTTCAAGTTTGTCTTAAGCTTGATTTTTTTTTCACTGTTGTGTCCGTACATTAAAGTCACTACATCTATTTCCCATCCTTGTCCTCCCTCCTTTTGTCCCCCTCCAGCCCACCCCTCTCCCCTGAGTTAAAAATCACCCCTTAAAAATATAACACCTTATTCTACTACTCCCCCTAGCCTCCCCCACTAGGGTCCCTAAGGACGCCTGCAAAGGAGGCTACCCCCCCCCCCCCCCCACACACACACACACTACCCCCAGCTAAATATTACAACACTTACTTTTCCACCATACTTTTTCTTTACGTTCACAGCAAAATTCGTAAGTTTTCCCAGTGATAAGGGATGTGCAAGTACGAGAACCAGTTTGACAGGTTCTTCCATAACCGGTAAAAACGAGTCTATCCCACTGATGCTTTTGTACTTATTACGTAATGGAACATGAAAACTGCAAACTTGCACTCCAAGCGCGCGTGGAAATAGAACCATTGCATGCTGATTATTAGCATCCTCTTTTGATAATAAATTATTTCCACTGAAAAAAATTGGTGAGTTTTTTCCTAAATGATAAATTCCTAAAGTGCCACATCCCACAAGAACACATCGTCTTGGTAAAGAAGCTTGGTTGATTCTTAAATATTTTGAAAAATCCTTCATGTACGGAGGAATTGGAGCTGATGCAGAAGATATGTGGGTGAATAACAAAGCTGCTTGCGGTTCTGTAGCTACATTTGTTAAAGAGTAAGAAAAATCAAAACATGGTTTGTGAGAATTGAGTTTGCCGACTGTGAGTGTCACGCAATCTCGTCTCGTTTTCCGAATTCGCTGAATAATCTCACGCCACAACATGCAAACACTGGCTGCAGACTCTAAAGATCTCCCTGGTGCAAAACTGAGGATGTTTTCGACGATATCGGCCATCTGTGTGAGACATTTTGCAGGAACTTCTAAAGCCTCAACTTCGTCCGCCATATTGGATTTTGAACTACTACACAGGGAGCCCAATCTATATTATTTATTTTATTGAATGATTGATTTAAAATAGCAGGATATCAAAACTTATTACTGTAATTTAAAATAAAAAGAAGAACAAAAAGAACACGAGGAAAATATTTTATTGAGAAATTAGACGAAAATTATATAAAACTTGGGCATCCTGTGTTTGTTGAGCTCGCAATGGCTTCTGGGTACATTCCAAGATGGCGGACGAACCTCACAGAACATGATTTTCTCTTCGTTTTCCTCAAAATTCAAATAATGGCCGTAAACTTCTTACACCATCTTTTTCAAACCAAGATACGATGTAGCGCTGTAAGTTCAGATGGCTACTCGCCGCAGAATCTCGTCAGTGAAAGTTGGAGGGACAGAAATCGTGGATTTTTAGCATCACATTTTATCAAACCTCCAGTTTGTCTTGTCTTCCAGTTGCCTTTCCCTATTAACGTTCATTCACTTATTATTAAACCTAAAGTTGGTTCGCAGATTTCTTCTGGTGTTGATGTGTTTGTTGCTGGAGTAAAACATGATTCTCTTGGTGAAGTAGCCGTGAAACAAGACAGAAAAAGTCGTCAAAAGTCTTCATCATCTTCAGTTAGCAGTTCCTCTAGAAATAACATCAGATCGAAAACCAAAAGACGAAAAATCGAATCTGAAATTCCATGTACAGGAGGCGAAGCTCAAGGACTACTCTCACAGGATGAAGAAGAAAAGCCAAAGAATTTTGAAGTGTTCGCTCACAAATATTCGGCGTTGATAACACCTGACTCCTTCAAGAACGAACACAGAAATATTTTCACGTTAGTAAGCCGAGCGAATGAACCTTTGGGTAGAACAATTAGAATAATCAATAAAAGATATGGAGGGCAAATAAACCCAGCTGTTGATAGTTCTGGAGATGCAATTATTCACGAGTTCTTTCAATCTCATACTCTGAATTATGTAACACATATCGTGATTGTTATTAGTAGAGTTAAAGGAAGCTGTGTCCCTGGACTAGGAAGGCTTGAAATTTGGGGCCAAGCATCGTCATGCTGTGGTGCTCATATTACTACCTACGTTTCTGATATCCAGAAGAAAATAATGCAAAATGACAATGAAACTCCTGCTACAGATGTTACTAAAAATGGAAACAATGATATCACAGATGGAGATAGAGTTACTTACCAAGATAAACACATGGAAGATGAAAAAGACATACCATCTGAGTTTGTTGATCCTATTACTTGTAACTTAATGACAATTCCAATGCTCTTGCCGTCTGGGTTAAATATAGATTTATCCACGCTGGAAAAGCATATTGAAGTCGAGAGGTCATGGGGGCGTCTACCTTCGGACCCATTCACTGGAGTTCTGTTTTCTGATGGAATGAAACCATTACCAAACGGAGCTCTGAAAGTTCGAATTGATAAATATATCTTAATGTCTGGTGTGGATGTCCGAAGCTGTGGAAGAACTGTGGGAAGGTCTGGTGAAAGTATTTTTCCAAAAACAAGTTTGAAAACTGGTTTTTCAAGCAAAGCACTTGGTAATGCATTGAATGTAAAAATGAATTGCAAATCATTACAGAACAAGACAAAGGAAAAATACATTGAAAATGAAAAGAATGGAGAAGTACTTGGGGAACTAAAACATCTTGGTTACGAGAAAGCAGATTGTGTGGATAATGTTACCAAAGATGCAAAAAAAGGTTTGTCATTCAGGATTAAATAGAGCAGTTGGTCAATAGAAAATGTTTGACCAGAATTGGTACTTGTCTGGTCAAATCTTTTTATGGCAGATCATTATGACCATTTATGTTTAGCCTAAAATGAGATAGAGTGAGATAGAGTTGTCAGTCATGACTGACAACTGAGAGGTGCCGCCTCCCCTTCCCTCACCGTCTTGGAAAAATCTTGAACCATTATCTAATATATTCTTTTATTTAAGATCAAATGTTTGGTTTTCAGATATCGTCCAATCACATGAAGAGAAAGTATCAGAGAGCCTTGATAGTGCACTAATGAAAACCCTTGGGGGTGCCTCTTTTACCAGAAGAGATCAAAGCCTCAAAGAGTCTGTAACAAGCAATAAAGCAACAGTGCCTTGTGCATCATCTCTGGTTGAGAATCTTGGAAAACAAGCTAAATTTGGTGGGTTGATTTTTGATTTATATGTGAAGCCAGTAAGACCACACCATTCAGAGCCTTCTTTTTGGAAATCTTTTTTTGTGGGGTTGTGATGTCAGTAACACCAAGTGCATTGTGGTACCCTTTTGGCAAGATATACTGTTAATAGAATTTTAAAAAAGAGAGTGAAAAAAGATAGGACTAAGAGGGGAGAGAAGGATAGATGAACTCTTATTATTATTAGTAACTCTAAGTATTTTTTTCTCTTAAAAAGTTTCTGGTTAGAAATAGAAAAATCAGGGTGTGAAAAGCACAAAACAAAAAATAAAACAAAAAAAATCTTCATATTCTTGTGGATGACCTATCTTTCGATATTTCAACTACTGAATTATCTATTTTCACAGGGATTCAAAATCAGACTTCAACAAGTAAAGACAGTCAACATCACAAGAGCAATTTTTCTAGCAGTGATTGTATTGGATGTAAGAGTCCTCTCAATGCATCCCTTAGTATGTTTCAGTTACCATGCAAACACTTAATGTGTAGAAAGTGCTTAACAGAAAAATCAAGAGTGTCCAAGACCTTGAAATGTTTTTCATGTGGTCAAGAATTTGAACGAAAAGATATTATCAGAGTTCATCAATAATAAATTTGAATATTAATTTATTTGTTGTAGCAGATTTTTGTTATTCCAGACCAAACATCAATCCCTTGAGAATAAGATTCTTTTTAAGAAGGATTAAAATTTCCTCACACTGTGAAACAGTTTGTAATAGTTAGTGTATAATTAGTAATTAGTCCTCGAGCATGAATGGGCTATTCACTCATAAGCCATGAGGACGAGAGGAGTAATAAACAGTTTGTAATAGTTAGTGTATAATTAGTAATTAGTCCTCGAGCATGAATGGGCTATTTATTGTTTTAGTCAAATCTAACTAGAAAGCATACCATATACACTCAACTGAAGAATCGTTGTCTGGTTCAGAATGGGCTATTTATTGTTTTAGTCAAATCTAACTAGAAAGCATACCATATACACTCAACTGAAGAATCGTTGTCGGGTTCAGAAACATAGAACATAGAAGCTGAGACCGAAATGGCACATGGGAAGTACGTTAATTAGATGCATGCTGTGACCGGCGACCCGTGACATCATCCACTGTTTTTAATACGCGTTTGGCATTCTAAACCGACTGCATGGATGGCGCAAATGAATAAATTATAATATAAATATGTCATTTCCAAAGTGCCATTTCGGTCTCAGCTTCTATGTTCTATGTTTCTGAACCAGACAACGATTCTTAATTGAGTGTATCTGTGAAAAACTTTGCAAGAATTTGCACAAATGTGCATAAATTAGTAAGTTTAGTAGATCTCAGTAGACCGTAGACCTACAAAACTTTTTTTTATAGCCTAGTAGTAGCCTATCCAATCAGAATGCAGCATTGATGATAGACAACTAGTTGGATTTGACTTATAGTCAAATAGATACAAAAGAAAACAATGGAAATAAGATCTGCTGACCCAGACGTCCAAAGCTAGAAGTGTCCATCTGGTATGAGGGTGTCGTCTGATGTGTTTTGGGAGTGAGCTATTTTTAGACAGTACTCAATGAGCAACCAATCACATTAATTGAAATTTCACGTGCTGAACTGATTGGTCGTTGCGAATATAACCAGCGAAAGCAAAAACAAAAGTAAAACCCTTCTATGAGCCTCTGACTGACCTCTAGTCTACTAACTATTTCACGGTCTGATGAAAATCACTCTAGTTTTAGCGAGTTTTTGTATGTTTTGTGTTTGTCATGTTACAGTGAAGACACTCGACCCATGAACACGAGTTTTTTTTCCGGGGTATTAACTTTAACTTTCTACTGTTTCAAACCCTCTACAATGAAGCATTGATTCCAATACACCTAGTCCAGAACTGAACCCACGTTCTGCTTTTGTTCGTTTTGATTCAAATCAGCGCGCGCGTGCACGCAAATATGCCGCATGCTAGGAGTGAAATTAGTATACAGAATGTTGTACTAAACGAGTACTATCAAGAGAAAATGAACTAAGAGAAGGAATCCCCGTGCCCCATCATGTGCACACTTTGATGCTATTTTTAGAATCATTGATGCTATTTTTAACTCGTTACCATGCCCGCACGATAATCATGCTTCCCTCTAATGCCTCGTTTTCGGACACGAAAAGCGCCATATTTCTCTACGTCCACAACAAAAACACAGGCTTTGTTTACTGCAAGACTGGAAGCCGTCTACCCTCAAGAAATCAACCAATCGGGTTTTTCGCTCAAAATATCTCCAAGCTAAAAATAGCATCAAACTGTGCACATGATGGTTACAAGGCTATATAGGTAGGATTCCTTCTCTTAGTTCATATTCTCTTGGTACTATGGATTGCGTACGTAAAACAATAAACACAGTTGAAAAAAATGGGTCACGTTTTGGACTGAAATACACCGAGTGATAAAAAAAAATCGTATTTCTAATCGATTGGCTCAAGAGATGACAAAAAATTGTTCACGGTTCAAGTGTCCTTTTCTCAAGCAAAACTGCGTCTTCTCAAGCATTACTGGCAGATAAAAAAATAATTCAAGGGAATGACACATGGCATATAATATAGTAACTTGGAATTTTTCTGTAAGAAAGCGTTTTATAAAAGAAAATACTACAAAAACACATTCCATTGGTAGAAAACAATTGTTGGAAAATATTTCTCTAACAAAGATGTCGTTCTGCAAATAAAACGCTTCTAAAATAACAACGCTATCTCTTTCATTTATTTACTAATAGGAAACGCCTTCGTATGACCAACGAAATATGTCAGAATTTTTTTTCTTTTTAATTAATTGAATTAGTCAGCCGAAAAAGGTTTCAAATATGGAATAAAACTAGCTATTTTTGTATTCGTAAAAAATGGCCGAAGTGATAGAAAAATAAGGTTCTACGAATTTTGTTGAGTGATCATATATTTAGAAGCCAAAACCCGGTTATTAGGCTTTATAAGCTACGGACACACTTTGAGTAACTTATCATACTTGGGATAAAATCATCCACTGAACCCGTATTAAGTACAAAGCTACTCTCTCTCTCTCTCTCTCTCTCTCTCTCTCTCTCTCTCTCTCTCTCTCTCTCTCTCTCTCCTTTTTGATAAATAGCCCACACGGAATTCATAATATTTCAAAATCCTAGCTTCCTCACCTAAAGACGTACCAAAAACCGACGGCTTGTCAAACTTTCAGATTTTACTTCCATGCCGCCCACGAAAAACTTCGAATTCAGTAAGCGGCTTTTTTACATTATTAAAATCAATTGTTCAAAAATGTTTTTTTCCCAAGCCTAGCCTGCGAAGTAGTATTTTTTCTTCTTTGTCAAGTAGTATTTTTTCTTCTTTTATTAAGATCTAATAAATTTTATGCAGTGTTGGAATGTATATTCGAAAGCTACTGAAAAAAGTTGAATCGGCAAAACTTTCGTTAGACCTTTCAACTCGCATCAACGCAAGAGTCTTTCAATTAAGAGATCTAGAAGAATAACTGTTTAATCCTCTTAGTTTTTTATCAGTGTCTCAGCAATGAGAATCCATCTACAAAACGTTCGTGTGTTTTGGTGATATTTTTAACGGTTGTTTAATAAAACACCGGACAAACTACTCATGAGTGATTTAAGTTGATGTTTTTATGAAATTATAATGAAAAATTCGTTATTTTGAACGTGATGGTCGCACTGATCAATCCCTCCTACGCCTTTCTTCCTCCTTGCTAAACCCAATCTTATAAAGCATAAACATTAACCTTTAATATAATCTTTAACACGAGTTCCTGTAACAATAAGCTTTGAGCTGAACAACACTTACATCACGAGGGCTGCAAAGGAAGCCATTGTTGTGTTAAGTGTTGCACGAATCGTATAAAGGTTTTTTCCGCTATGTTTTGGCCATTTAAAAAAAAATCGCAGTTCTATGTTAATCCTATAACTACCATCATTAAGGCTTTAGCAAAGCAAATGGTTATTAAAATCAAGTTTTTTATTTAAAAAATGGTCATAATTGACAGATTAGAGCTGACATTCTACGCCAG
Source organism: Actinia tenebrosa (assembly GCF_029948245.1). NCBI lineage: Eukaryota > Metazoa > Cnidaria > Anthozoa > Actiniaria > Actiniidae > Actinia > Actinia tenebrosa. The sequence goes on along the minus strand of NW_028292572.1, from coordinate 6,516,590 downwards.
CCCAGCCGTTTCTAGTACTCATGGAATAATTAGCATACCACCGTACGTTGTAACATGAAAAGGTTTTCTTGTCAGTACTAAGACAGCAAATTAAAGTAAATGTAAGTGAATTCCAGTCATATTCCAGTCAATATATATATATTTTGTACTAGCATGGTTTCAATACAAAATATTTTTGCAATTCAAAAATTAGTTTTTGACGAGATGAAAGCAAAGTTGCAAACAGCTTTGATTTTGAACGCTAAATGATTCAAACGCTCAAACGACTCTTTTAAAATTTATTTTTACATTATTCTTTCTAGTCAAGGAACTAAATTTTGCTCTTTTTCTGACATAATTAATTATGGTCGTTCAATTTAATTTTCGAACCTGTTTATTTTTAAGTTATAATTTATCTTTTTTGTCGAAAACTTCTTCTAGCTAGTTGAAAACTGATGCCCTAATGAAACAACTTGAAGCACATATTTTTACATCGAAATTATGCTTCAAAAAACTTCCTTATTAAGTTCTGCCATATATCTAACATTTTGGCTTCCTTCCTGTACTAAAGCCGTCAAAACAAAAAAAATTAATGTTTAAAAGAAAATAGGCCGGAAGGAGGCGTTCAAAGCATCTTTTCCGAATGTTTACATCACTATTTGATGACGTAGGGTCAACGCCAAGTTTTCATGAGAACAACGGTTAGAATGACGAGGGATAGGTGCATTTAGCATTCTTTAACTTCCTTTTTTACAATATTCAATTAATTACTTGATATTATAAAAGGGCTTCTATAGAAATGCTTTCTCATTTATTATGTGTGAATTCTTGATTATGGGAAGTACCTCGGGAATTAAAGGATAAAGTCGAGTGACTTGGACCAATTCAGTTGTACTACAGTAAGTACTGATATATTTTAAGACGCATGAGTAAGTAACTATTTAATCTCGATATTTGCTAGGCTGTACAAGTAACCCAGAAAAGATGAATGAGTATGCATCGTACGGCTTTGCTTGCAGAATGAAATTCTACATTGTTGTAGGATATAATCTATGTATAGATACATGTACTGGAGTATTTATACAACGAACAAGTTATTTTTCGTCGTGGAAATGAAACTAGCAGCAGCTACCAGTGTTAATCAATAAGTATTGACGGAAAAAACAAAAGAAGTGAAAAAAAGAAATAATGAAATAGACGATAGGAAAGGATTAAAAAAAAGAGGGGAAAAAAGAGAAGAAAAAAAAAAAAAAAAAAAAAAAAAAAAAATAGCCCAAGGAAAAAAAGTAGAGGAGGCAAAGGAAAAGTAGGAAGAAGAAAAAGCTAGTTTGTACCACGAGGTGCTCACCTAAGTAAGGTGCGACGTTTGGAAAAGATTCAAACTTCCAGTTGATCATTTCGTGATAGTTTTGTTTCAAGCACGCTGAGAAAAATCCCAAAACAGCACGCCTCCTATTGTAATGCAACTGGCCTAAATTGATCACACATTCAAAGCTTCGATCTAAGTTATTCCATGCATTATTCCTTCACAGCAGTATGCTGTTATTATATAAAATATAAGTCTTCCTTATACCTGACTTCCAGCACGCCATGAAAACTCTTTTCTCGTGCTCAGTGATCACCCAGGAAAAAACTATTCAAAGAAAATGTATTAAATCTGACAAAAATGATGACTGACTTAAAGAAAAAGGCGCCAAAATGTTTACAAAATTTCAATCAACAAAATGATTATTTTTTAAAGACTCAATGAAGATGATGTCTTTTATAACTTTTGATTAACGTTCCTGTTTTTAACTCAACACACTCCCGTGGCTTTTCTGCACGTTTTCAGTTCTCATTGTTTTGACATTTCTGAGAACCAGCTTCTTTAAAGACAAAGAAATGTTTTTCAATAGAAAATAAACCGGTTCTTTCTGTTTAACATCCTGTTGACTGAGCTAAGTTGATTATCATATGTCTACAGTATTGGTATTCGCATTTGTGAAAGGAAGAATCCCTTTAACGGCTTCTTCAGTGGGCACATTTTCCATTGATTTCGAACTCTTAATCCAAAGTAAGGTTAGTAACATTATATTTTTAGTACAACAGGGCTGTTAATCATGTTATTAGTCAAATATATAAGCAGAACTAACACAAATAATTCAAAAACAAAGCAAGAGAGGTTCTACTGTAGAACCATATGAAGCGCAGAAAATATTCGAATCTGTAGGCGAATTTTAGTGGTGTTACAGATGTCGACTCGATATATAGAGCTTTAGTTATTGTATTAGTTCGTCAGAACCCTCCGCAAAAACTAAAACGCTCAGTTTGAATTCGATATTATCTTTAAGTTAGCCTTGCCCTGACTTAGATCAGCCCAGAGGTTGTTTCAGGGTTTGATCTGTGAGTTAGCCGTGCCCTGACTTTGATCAGCCCAGAGGTTGTTTCAGGGTTCAATCTGTAAGTTAGCTGTGCCCTGACTTAGATCAGCCCAGAGGTTGTTTCAGGGCCTTCGTTCTGTGAGTTAGCCATGCCCTGACTCTGATACCTTTTATTCAGCTCAGAGGTTGTTTCAGGGCATCAATCAAATTTCAGGCTATCAATCTATCAAATTTGAAGGATTTTTTCTAGATTTCCATCGACATTGTCTTACATTTTAATTAATCTTTTTCAATGCAGCAATGAATAGAAATTTGCCAACTTGTGCCGTGTTGTCTAAATCAAAAAACTCTCTTGCATGACTCTCCATCGTCCCGTGGTATATATCCTAGTATAGGAACTGCTATTTTCATAGTCTACTCGTATGTGCATCTATTTCGTCTGTCTATGAAGCGGGGTCTCAATAAACGGACTGAAATGCGAGGTTAACATGAAAATACCAAAGAAATCACGCTATTTCTCGATGGAATTTGTGGCATTTCTTTCGTATTTTCATTTAGTACAATTTTAAGAAGGGTGCATTAGCCACGGCAAAAAATCAAAAAACATGCCCGGCAGTAGGTCATGTCAGTTGCAATAAGAATATAAAACTCATAAAAAATCGTGCCACTGTTATCAAGCGCTTATTAGAAACGTTTCGGCTTTCTTTAATTTTCATTTGATGGCCTTGAAATTCATTGTAAATATTCTCGATTCTGATTGGCTACTAGCATGCACGTTTTCTCAGATTGACCCTCATCGTCATGGAAACAGCAGCTGTTAAGGAGCCTCAAATACGGTCATCAAGGTTGTTAGCCATATCATTTATTTAATACCTGGAGTGCTGATTAAAATTAATGGAGTTTATTTAATTTACTGCTAAAACCGGATAAATGACCTATATAAATGGCTCGTAGATTTTTAGTTTTAACTATAGTAGCGTCACGCCCAGACCCTAAAAAACAAAATTTTAACGAATTCTGGGCTGTTCGAAGTCAGGGCACAGTTAACTCACAGATCGAATTGGAATTTAGCGCTTTAATTTTAGGTTTTGCGATGAGAGGAAAACCGGATATCTGGAGAAATCCCCTCGAAATGATTAAGTGAGAGACCCAAAGGCAAACTTTACTCACTTGTGATGCGGAATACAGGAATCGAACCCGCGAGACCCCAAAGGTGAGAGGCGAGTACCACAGCTGTGCCATTCTAGATTCCCTAAAGATAAATGCAGTTTTCAGGATCATTTGGAATCCTTAAATCCAATTAATATGATGATGAAACGTGTGCGTGATAGCGTGTGGCTTATGATGTTTAAGCAACGGATGTATTCGCCAGGAGCCACAATTACCGGGTATTTAGGGATGGACCATGCATTAGATAATTGAGAGAGGGCTGCAGGAATTTGTGTTGCACTATGTTTTTTTCTTTCTTTCTTTCTTTCTTTCTCTCTTTCTTTCTTTCTTTATCTCTTTCTTTCTTTTCTTTCTTTCTCTTTCTTTCTTTCTTTCTCTTTCTTTCTTTCTTTCTCTTTCTTTCTTTCTTTCTTTCGCTCTTTCGTTCGTTTTTTAATTCTTCGTTCGTAGTTGATTATTGTTTTTTGTATTTCTTTCTTTCTCTCTTTCTTTCTTTATCTCTTTCTTTCTTTCTCTCTTTCTTTTTTTCTTTCTTTCTTTCTTTCTCTTTCTTTCTTTCTTTCTTTCGCTCTTTCGTTCGTTTTTTCATTCGTTCGTTCGTTCTTTCTTTCTTTTTTTTTTTCTTTCTTTCTCTCTTTCGTTCGTTCTTTCTTTCTTTCGTTTGTTAGTTTGTTCGTTCGTTCATTTCTTCCTTTCTTCCTTCCTTTCTTTGTAACAACCTCTGCACGCATTTGTTTTGGGTTTGCTTGATATTTCTGTACTGAAAGGAGAGGTTTCACGTATTTGCTTGATATATTTCTTTGGGGTTTGGGTGGGGATTTACGGAACTCCTCCTCAATTATCTTATGGTCCGTTCCTCAAATCCAATTAATGATGATAAGATAAATAGCGTGTTGTTTATGATGTTTAAGCAACGGATGAATTCACCAGGAGCCATAATTACCGGGTATTTAGCTTTTAGGGCGCCGCAAAATGATGTATAAAGTTATATTATACTTCACATCTACCTTGGTGATCACGAGACTGATCGTGAATAATAAGAGCCACGTCTTGTGATGGATCAAAACTCTGTTAAGTAGTGAGGACTATATATCATCAGGAGTATCTGATTGGCTGGTATTCTTCAAAAATTAAAAACATAGTTTTAGTTTTAATTGAGGAAACGGAAAGAGAGGAATATGAGGGCAATGGGAGTAACCAAGGAAAGCCCAAGTTAAAAGGACGTTGAGTTAGGATGAAAGAAAATAAGAAGGACAACTTAATTTAAATTTATCTACGATTAAAAAACGAGAAGGTAAGAAACAAACCAAGGAAGAAATAGAAAGAAAAGAAAAGAATGGAAAAAAGGCAAAAAGGAAGAAAAAAATTACAAAAACGGAAGAAAAAAGAGAATGAATGAATGAAAGAATGCAAGAATAAATGAACGAATGGATGGATGGATGGATGGGTGGGTGGATGGATGGATGGATGGGTGGGTGGGTGGATGGATGGGTGGGTGGGTGGGTGGGTGGATGGATGGATGGATGGATGGATGGATGGATGGATGGATGGATGGATGGATGGATAGCTGGATGGATGGATGGATGGATGGATGGATGGATGGATGGATGGATGGATGGGTGGGTGGGTGGGTGGATGGATGGATGAATTAATTAATGGAAGAAAGAATAAAAGAAGATGACAAACAACGAATGAAAATAAAATAAAAAGTAATAAAATGATCAAGGACCTAAGTAAAATAATAAATTACTTATCCATATATTAAGACAGAATTTAAGCAAATGCAGCGATATTAAGACGATACTGTATGAGGGCGAGACAGAAAAGCCGATATAAATTTGGAACATCACTTGCTACAAAACACATTGGAATTAAAGGAAATTAAGCTACAAGATGGCTAGGGCCTATTACGATAAATCATGTGCTGAATGTCACAGTTTCAAAATATCCTACAAACATCTTTGTATTGATCTAACCGCAATCTATTCATAAAAACCTCCTGGTACCATTGCGGTTAGTGTCTGCTGCTAGAAAAATATGATAAAATTTGCCGAAATCTTATGTCAGATTTATATCGATTCTTAGAGTATGATTTAGGGAAGGAAGCAAGATCCGACAACGATGGGGAATTTCGGCTTTCGATTATAAATGCTTGTAGTTTTGAACGATATAGTTAGAATAAATAAATGTTACAATGGTTTGCGACTCAACATCTTGTGAACATGTATTTAATCTCATAATACGATGTATCTATTTCATGTAATTGCTTTTGACTTCAATGCTCGATACAGGAAGAACCGAGGCCTTGATAAGCAGCTGGTGAAATGCGACTTACAAAATGGCGGAAATCGGAGTGTTCACGGGGTTCTTCCGTTCGACCTTGAGCTGCCTTGATATCCGGTAGCATAATATAAGCCGGGATGTCTTTAGTTATTTTAGGATTCAGATTAATTAACATGAACTTTGGGAGCTCTTAGCGATTGAGATATTGATAATAAGCTCACATATACTGCCGGGTGTACGATGAGAAATTCCTGTACAAGGATTGTACTTGTTCATTGTTACGTGACCATGGCGCGTGGCAGACTGTCCTTCGCTGATTAGAACAGTACTCTTTAGTTAACTCACTTCAAGTTTCTAAGCACGGTTTAGGATTTTAGAAGGAAGAGTTGGTTTATCTGTGGATTTGTCGTAGGGAATCTTGAATCATTGGTAAGTTAGAAGACAATATTTGGCTATGCAGCTTTTGTTCCTTTCGCTCGAAGATTCATTTGGCAAACGATGCCAATGCATTTCACTGTTGTTGTTTTTTTATTCTTCAAGCTTCAAATTCTTGTCCAAGCTTTATTAGTATTCTTTCAAAGAGTAAAGGCATCTCCCAAAATTTGTCTAACAAGCGAGTTATTATATAAAGTTTGTTATATTAGAATTTTTGTTACATTTTATTGAGGGTTCAATTGGCGATGAATGTTCCATGCAGCATCAGTCAGCCTCGCGTTTAAATTTCCCCAATCTTCTTTTATGTTTCTTTTGGATTTTTGTTACGACCTTTACCCTTCGTTTGTAAGCGTGGTTTTCATTAAATTGCCCTAAACATTACATGCCTTTTCGTAAATCCACAGAGGCAAATCATCTAAATTGGAATTGCACTGGTTCAGTCTTCAGGCAGCAAACTTTACTTGTGTTATCAAAGAGCAAGGTAACGCCTGGCAAGTCAAAATTCAGTTTAGGTTACTCTGTTTTGCTTTTATATCAAGAATCTTGTTCACTCTTGGAGATTACAGGCCGTGAACCTTTACTGATTTTTCGCTAAGATAGCGGTACTATTCACTGAGGTTTGGTATGTGAAACATTTTATTAACAAATTCGTCCGTTCAAAGATCTACGTCACACCAGCAAAATACCTTACAAATGATCTTCAAATGTGAAATTAAGACACATAAAAGTAAGAGTACGTGCATGGATTCTGTCTTCAATAATCTTTCAGATGTTATTTGTCAATCCATTATCGTGTGCTTAATTTTTAGTTTTGACCGGAAAAGATGCCATCAACGGAAAGTTTAGACCCTTGTTAGCAAACTTTGTCTAGACGAAGTGTACATAAACAGACCTTCATGTAGTACGACTAGAATAGGTTAGTGAAGTTTTCTCCTGTTGTTGATCAAATATGAACTGCCGCTCGCTCGGAAAAAGATAAGTACAAGCATGGCTTAGATTACAGGGTATATAGTTCATTGCTATAGTCCAGAGAGGTGCCAATGGGGGCCACTTCAGATGGCAAGTGTGGACCTCTCGATTCTTCGTGTTGTCCCATGCGGGACACTTCAAAATTTAGATTATATACTTTGTATCTATCTTCTCAATCATAGTAATTAAAAGTACAAGCATGGCTTAGATTACAGCCTTGTTTTCATTGCTATAGTCCAGAGAGGTGCCAATGGGGGCCACTTCAGATGGCAAGTGTGGACCACTCGATTCTTCGTGTTGTCCCATGCGGGACACTTCAAAATTTAGATTATATATTTTGTATCTATCTTCTCAATCATAGTAATTAAGCTACTTGCCCAAGGGCGACAAGGCATTGTCAAGTATTTTCAGGGGATGTGTGATGGCGCCGTCATAGGTGAAAATTAGAAATATAACAGAAGAGGGACCTGACTCTGATCTCTCAGCTAGAGAAAAGAACAATTTACTACTGAAGTATGATAACCTTAACGGATATTTTATGGTTTCTAAAAGTTACACTTAAACATACCTGAGAGGACCGAGAGGTATAATGGTCTATGAAAACGTCGACAAAAAGTCAGTTCTCATTTTAGTAAATGATTTGGCGAGAAAATAATACGTAGTCAATATCTTCTTCTGAAAATCCCTTGGCCCTCAATAATAATAAAATGCCGGATCCAATTTGAATTATAATTTTACATGTTATAATGTTAAATACAATAATTAACAATTATTCGCCTAAAGCCAAAATGATTATGGGTGTAATATAGAGTTTCTCGAGCTGTGATTGGTCGAGCGACCGGTGATTATGAGACGATAACAACTGCTGGAGCGGTGATTATGAGGTTTTTCAAAGTTTGCCAGAGGTTCTTTTTATCCTGAAGTTCGACTTTTCTCTGATATCCAAGTCTAAATTAATAATAATGATAATAACGAAGCTTAGACCTACCGTGATGCATTCTCCAAGTATTGCGTAAAGATCCAAGCCGCTTCTACATATTTTTTTTCAAATGACATCTTAACTTATTGCGCGTCCAAGTCCTATCTTTCTTCTTACCATACCACTACGCACTTACCATAGTTTCGAAGAATTTCCTGAAACCACAACATCGTACATGATCATAAATAATAGTGCCCGCTCTCTATCGCATCATAGTTAATATCAAACCTAGATAATCTACCCGTCCACACAATGAAGCCCCAGCCGGATTGGTGGATTATAAATTAAGAGTCAAAAGCTATGGACTTTGTCCATAATTTATTGATAGATTAATAGTTGTTAACCGTGCACTGAGTCATTCGGTGCGTCTAGGAACACTTTCATGTACAATATAGAAAACATGTTTAACACAGTAATAACTTGACAAGGTTAATCGTTGGGTATTAATTCGGATTGACGCGGCGCCGGCCGGCTAGCAATGGCCACCATCAACGCTTTGAATGTTTCAGTGAATTTGAATGACGATAGAAAACAGAATCATTGTAGGAGCCATCAAAGATATCGTTAGAAAAAAGGGAAAAGATTGTGCAGTGTTAGGGCCGTATTCACTATTTACTTACTTATTCTCTTATTGTGCAATAGTCCCTTAGTGTTAGGGCCGTATTCACTATTTACTGACTTATTCTCTTATTGTGCAATAGTCCCTTAGTGTTAGGGCCGTATTCACTATTTACTTACTTATTCTCTTATTGTGCAATAGTCCCTTAGTGTTAGGGCCGTATTCACTATTTACTGACTTATTCTCTTATTGTGCAATAGTCCCTTAGTGTTAGGGCCGTATTCACTATTTACTTACTTATTCTCTTATTGTGCAATAGTCTCCTTCACAATTCCCTGCGCCATCTTGAAAGGTAGCCGTGCCTTTGCATGGAAGCGAGACGAACGGTGAGCTTGCAATGATAGAGACATGTGAATAATTGTTCAAGGTGCAAGCTCACCGTTCGTCTCGCTTCCATGCAAAGGCACGGCTACCTTTCAAGATGGCGCAGGGAACTGTGAAGGGGACTATTGTGTTGTCCTGCGCGTTTTCGCTCTTTAGTAATCCAATCCCAAAACAGTATTTCTATATTTAATTTCAGTCGTTTTTTTTTTTTTTTTTTTTTTTTTTGTCCATGAGAATCTCCATGGGTTCTCAAGTCGATTCCTAGGCCTGGTCTCGGCATTGCATATATTCTCTCTCCCTTGAATTCCACAAGAGTTGTTTTCCGAGTTCTCTAGTTTTTCTCCCTTTGCAAAACCTAACATGTGCTATTTCCATTTCGATTTGTTGTGAGTTAGCCATGCCCTGATTTTGATCAGCCAAAGATTGTTTCAGGCTTGATCTGCGAGTTAGTCGTGCCCTGACTTTGATCAGCCAAAGATAGTTTCAGGGTTCGACCAGTGAGCGAGCTGTGCCCTGACAGGTTAGATCAGCCCAGAGGTCGTTACATCATTCCAAAAGTTGTTTCAGGGTTTGATAAAATTTGAATATATCTTTATTCGAGTTTGATAGTGCCGATAAAGACCTCCTGTCGTATGGCGGTTTTGAATATATGAACCTGCCAAAAGCCGCTTTAGCTTCTCGAACCGACCACGCAGTGACCAATAGCAAAAGCCCTTCGAATATTATATCATTTGTTTTACGGAAAACCTGCTGCGGTAACACTTCAGTTTTTTAATAACGTTGAAAATTTGCCAAAATCGGAAGTTTTATAATATTGCAACCTTAGGGACTGAAAAAACTTAATAATCAATAAATGCAATGCACATACGCGAGAGGAGAGAGACCGTCGTCAGTGGATCAAAGGATATAATTATACATAGATCCCATTTTTCGTACAATACCGCTGTATTTTTTTGATTACAGACTCAGGTTTAGCCTCTTTTCAGTAAAGAAATATTCACAAACATGAACAATTGAGTAAAGTATAAAGAATGCACAACCTCTATAATGCAGGGCCGTAGTCACCGGTACGGTTGGTCTGTTTCAACCGGACCAGCTTTCGGGAAAAAAATATAAGACATTTTTTTGTAATGTAAGAAAAACCGAAAACCCTCGAAAACCGGACCAATCACATACATTTATGGCTACGGCCCTGTAATGCAAACACTTTGAATTCCATGCACAGACCTTCACTGGAACACATAAATATTCTACACAAACTAGAGACTAATCCTAATAATAAAGGAACTGGAGTATTCTGCTTGTGCGATCGCGAGTCTGTGAAAGACATTTCGCGAATTTTCTTGAGAGACACAAGAAAATGGGCCAAAGTCTTGGTAAAATATGAATGCATAAACGCAATTTCTATCTCCAACAACTGTTTAGTATTCTGGAAAGGTCTATTCCGAATTGTATGGTAAACGCTGGACCGGGGGTGGCTTGGAATTATCAAGGCAATATTCTAATTAAGCTGTATCACTGTTGAACGTATCGAAAATGACCGCTATGATTCAGAATATGACTGCAACATTTAATGTAGGCGTGTGATTTTCGTGGATGTGGTTACTTGTTTGTGGCCAGAACCTTCCGATGGAATGGTCAGCCATTTAAAACGCAAATTACTTTGATTCCCTTCCCTTTTTATAACTGTGTGCAGTATTTTCTTGGGCGCTGGCGCTGGCGCTGGCTTGATTGCGATGAGAGCAAATGAAGAAGGAAAAAGCATTTGGGACTCGGTAAGAAAGTGGCTACAAATCATAAAGCACCCAAAATAAGTTTACTTTAAGATATGTTAGTGGCGGTTTATGTGTTGGCCATCAGCATTTAAAGGCTTACAAGTAATTTGTCAGTTCTATTTTCATGTTAGAAAAATAACACAAATCGCATTCCACATATCGATACAAGCTGCTTGCGTACCTTGAGTCACACTAATGCTTGGAAGTTAGGTTTGTGTGCGATTCAAATTTTCATAATCGCAATAACTGAAAATAAGTTTCTAAAAACGGTGCTTTTTCATAAGTTAGGATAAATATCTGTTGCTTTTTGGCTTTAATTTTAATTTTATCAATAATTACCAATAATTTCATAACTCATGAGAACATGTTTTCTGATATTAACTGCGACATACGATAATCTAATTTACTCTAATTGCGCTATTCCTTCCGTTTTTTTAAGAAAAAATTATTAATTATTATTTTTTAATTATTGCCTAAGGGAATGAACGTCATATATTTACATCATTTTAATTCTTACAAATAAACATATTTAGTGATCCACGTGCTTGTACCATATATGAAGTACCATGTGAATAAGATCTTGCAATCAAGTCAATCAATTGTTTAGGATATCGAACGTAGCTTATTATATTTAATATATTTTACGACCATCGGTCTCATATTTAGTAATTAGTCCTCGAGCGCGAATGGTCTATTGACTCGATGACTAATTGCTAATTAGTCAAATCCAACCACTCGGTCAGATACATAAGTTTTGAATTAAGTTAAATTTAATGTTTTTGGCTTTCAAAGCCTGCACTTTTCGCTACTAGGATATAACTTGCTAGCCTAGTAATAGCTCATCCAATTAGAATGCAGCATTGATAGACCACTAAATGGGTTTGATGTATAATTTTCTAGTATCCAGTAGTGACTTAGCCTCCTTCGCAGCCGTTCTTAGGGTCGTCACGCAACGTTTCCCTGTGGGGAGGGAAACGTTGCGTGACGACCCTAAGAACGGCTGCGAAGGAGGCTAGTAGTGACTATACTTCATATGGTACAGTAGGCAGATTAAGATCCCCGTTTTTCCTTCCCGCGAACGGCAAACGTGACCACGTTTTCATCGTTTCCCTACATTTCATTTTACCTTTTGCAAACCTTCCCGATAAAGACAAGTATTCTTTTGTTTATCTACTACTTGGAGATTTTTGCAATTCCTTTTCACTAATTTTAAAGAATTGTTTTAAAATCAACTGACGTTTCACGTTTACCGTAAACGAGGATCTTAAACTCTCTAGCATCGCGTTATCATCTTCCAAATGCTCGGGAACTGATAGCTTTCCATAAATCGATAACCCTTGCCTCCTCTAGTCCAAATAAAACCCGTACCATTTGGCGGTCTTGTTTGATTAGGTTACTTCACAGAGGAAGCGTAATGGAGACGCTAAACCGAAAACTATTGTCATAGCTTTTGATACCTGTCTTTTTGTGTATTCTACCTTCAGCTAAGCTCAAATGTTTGTTCTCGCTTTTTCGCTTCTATTGGTTATCTACGAAGAAATTTCACGAATTTCTAGCTCCAAGATTTTTCGATAGACGAATTCAATATTCCTTCAGCTAAACGATAAATAATTTGATTTTATTACTTTGTAAGCTTTGCGTAAACAAATCGGAAAGCATGGAAGCATTTTTGTCTTAGCTTTCTGTGGCATATTGCCAAACCTGATTGATATTTTAATAAAGTAACGAAAAACAAAAAAATATGATACTTTCAGTAATGATATTTTGTAGATTAAAGCTTATGGTGAAAAAAGAAGTTTTTCGCTTCACGAGGCAAGTGATTCAAAGTTGTTTGGTTTTCGACAACGATAATCAAATGCTTGAAACAATACAGTTCAGTCGACATTGATTAACGTTTGTTATTCAGCAAAAGCTTTTTAAAATGCAAATAACGTGAGACAATAGACCCTTGTAAGAAACCAAACATAGTCTGTCGTTCGTCTTGTAGCACATATTTCACTCATTTGAAGTTAAAGTTCTGTTAACCGTCCCCCACCCACGCAATTTGAGGGTAAAGCTTGTGATTGAGGTCAAAAAATGCCTAATTTGTTAGCTTTCCGGGTTGAAAAGACATGAGTGCTGAACACGTGGTAGCAGTTAGTGCTGATGATGAATGCATTGACCTCGGCCTATGGATTGACAAATTATTATTATTTTCATAAAATTGAATCTAACGCAAAACACAAAGTCATTACACTATTTCCACGTGCGGCTTTGAGAGCAAAATATTTCTGGAAGCAAACAATTGCAGTAGTGTTTTAGCTAGGATTCCAAAGGTATAGTTTCTTTAAAAATAATTGTTGTTTTGAAATATCCCCAACTTTATTTCTGTATTTTTCTTTTCAGGATTGAGCCCACAAGCAAGAAATCATCTCCAGCGGTGTCATAAAGAGATAGTTCAAAGGAAATTTTGTTGTAAACAAGTAAATTACTCACTGATCAGGATGGCGCTGTTGACACGAATAGTCTCCTTGCTTCTAATGCTACAGAATGCATTCTACATAACTTGTTCGGCCAACGGTTTATCAGGGAAAAATAGATGTCCTCAGGAGTGTTCATGCGATGGCTCAAGCCTCATCACAATTTATTGTGGATTTTATGCGGATGAAAGCTTTCAGCTTCTACGCCATGTTCCAAAGAAAATCCCAACTGGATCAGTCTTCTTGTCCCTTTATAATAACATTATCACAAACATTTCTCAAGAAAACTTCAGGAATTTGACTTCTTTGAAAAATCTGAATCTCAGATCGAACCGGCTGACAGCGTTACCAGAGAGAGCATTTCGTGACCTAGCAAAACTAAAGTCTCTAAATTTAGGCGCCAATAAGTTATCAATACTTCCCGACAACGCTTTCGAGGGCTTGGAATCCTTGGAAGAGCTATTCTTGGATTCCAATAATCTTCGTGTGATTCCCGAGACGTTATTCAGGGGCTTGACTTCGCTTCGTCGTTTGTACCTTCACAAAAACAAGTTGAGTGTGTTCCCACAGAAAGCACTTCAGGGTGTAATTAATTTGAAAGGCTTTTGGTTGAATAATAATTTGTTGACCCGTATCGAAAAGGGCACGCTTAGAAACCTCACGGGCTTAGCGATACTCTATCTGAGTAACAATATACTGAGTTCATTGGATAATGATGTCTTTCACGGGATCTCTGCTCTTAAGTTGCTTTCAGTTAGTCATAATAATCTAAGTACTTTACCACAAGGGATATTTGATGTTCTGCCACAAGACTCAAAAGTATCTTTAGACAATAACCCCTTTGTTTGTGACTGTAAGCTTCATTGGATCAAAACATGGATCACGTCCAGGAGACTTATTTATTATCGCAATGAAATTCGTTGTCGAGCGCCAGCGGAATTGGCAGGGCGTTCAATAACAACTGTCCGAAATGACCAGTTCACTTGCAGTGCAGGTGAATGGAGTTCTTGGAGCAAATGGTCTCCGTGTTCAAAAACATGTGGAAATGGTACAAGATATTCTGTTAGAACTTGTGTGACAACCGTCGAGGGGAAAGGCAGGGCAGAGTGTCCTGGAAAAAATAAGAAATGGAAATCTTGCACTGATAAAGTCTGTGGAATAGATGGAGCGTGGACCCAATGGACTCCATGGTCTCAATGTTCTTGCTCAACTGGTAAAAGATTTAGAACTAGAAATTGCACAAATCCTGCTCCACAGTTTGGAGGTAACAACTGTACGGGAGATTACCATGAAAGTAAAGAATGTAATCTTGGAGATTGCAGTGTAAAGGAAAATTGGACAAGTTGGTCATTGTGGTCTGACTGTAGTTCTACATGTGCTTTTGGCAAAAGAACGAGAACGAGAACTTGTTTAGATAACATTGATTGCAAAGGTAACTCAACTGAGACATCTTTGTGCTATTCAGGATCATGTCCAATTAATGGGAATTGGAATGAATGGAGTAACTGGACAAGTTGTAGTGTTAGTTGTTCAAAAGGGACTAGAAGTCGAGTCAGGTCTTGTTCTAACCCTAGTCCAAAATATGGTGGGTCTGGATGTAAAGGCAACTCTAGTGAATCTAGTATATGTATTGCTCGACCGTGCCCGGTACACGGAGGGTGGTCGGTATGGTCGAATTGGACAGTCTGTAGCAAAACTTGTTCGTATGGACATAAATATAGGAAAAGAATTTGTACAAACCCTACGCCTAAGTATGGTGGTCGTAACTGTTCGGGAGCGACGTTAGAAAAAGTCGTATGTGGCAATAAGTCTTGTGAAGTGCGACGCGTGTGGAGTCAGTGGTCTAACTGGACTTCATGTAGTAAATCATGTGGCAATGGAACACAAATGCGAACTCGATTTTGTTTGGGCGAGCAAAATAAAACGTTGTCAAATCAAAAGTGTGAGGGCCAACATGAAAGTGTTCGACCATGTTTCTTGTTTCCATGCCCTCTAGACGGTGGTTGGTCAAGCTGGTCTTCATGGTCGACTTGTATCGATCCTTGTACAAATGGGACAAGAAGAAGAAACAGAAGTTGCAGCAACCCGACCCCGAAGGACGGAGGTAAGAACTGTTCTGGTCTTGCGCAAGAAACACAGTCTTGTTTTGTGGAAGACATCTGTGTAGGTATCTGGTCTGGGTGGAGTGACTGGAGCAAATGCAGTACTTCTTGCTCTAAAGGATTCAGAAATCGCTCAAGAAACTGTATGAGTAAACACACGTCTAAGAATTTCCTTTGCGTGGGTAATTCTACAGATATAGAAGAGTGCGACGCAGGTGACTGCGCACTCCAGGAAGCGTGGTCAGATTGGAGCGTCTGGACATCATGTAGCGCATCATGTTCAAATGGTACAAAATCCAGGAACAGAACTTGTACATCAGTGGAAAATAATTGTCCAGGTCAAAGAAATGAGACTATTTCTTGTTTTGTTACAAACTGTACTTTTGATGTACAAAGGAGTGTTTGGTCGAAATGGTCTGAATGCATAGGAGCGTGTGGATTTGGTAAAAGAACAAGAACGAGAAACTGTACACAGGGTGCTGTGATAGTGAACAGTGCTCTTTGTACCGGAAATGCGACACATGTTGTACCTTGTAATGTGATGCCGTGCCCTGTCGATGTTGAGTATAATCTATGGTCGCCTTGGTCGACGTGTTCAGTTTCATGCGGCTTAGGAAAGCAAGTAAGATTCAGGAACTGCAGTCAAAACACTCGCACGCGTGGTAATGAAATGTGCAAAGAACCTGAACAAGAGGCAAGAGTTTGTTACACGCGCGCCTGCGCGAAGCCAATTGGGTGGTCAGCGTGGTCTAACTGGACAGCATGCTCAGTAACATGTGGAAATGGTATTCAATTAAGATCACGTATATGTCATGATCCCACCAAAAGAAACGTTTGCAGGGGTCAGAATTTAATGGTAAAGAACTGCAAAGCTTCAGATTGCGATCACTTACGCTTTCGTCAAGTGAGCTGGTTGCCATGGACACAGTGGAGCACGTGCTCAGCGTCTTGCGGACGAGGCCATCAGATGAGATGGAGATTCTGTTACTCTCCGAACGACAAAACTAACGCCTCTAAATGTTCTCCTAAAGTCCCATTCGAGGTTCATTCTCGAATCTGTCACGCAACTCCCTGTAACTATAGTTCCGTCTGGACCACGTGGACCAAATGGAAAGGCTGCAACAGGGGTTGTGGTATTGGTATGAGAAAAAGAGTTCGATACTGTCTAAGCCAAGCTGTTGGCATCAAGTGTAAAGGAAAAGCGGTGGAAATATCGCCGTGTAATTCTTCGATATGTTCCACACCTATCCCTCTGACGTATCCTCCCTTCATCACGCTAGGCTCTCCCATACCTTGTCCAGACCCTGGTACACCTATAAATGGCGAACGTAAATTCATAGACCAGATCCAATTCGGCTCTTACTTCGTATCTTACAGCTGCAACAAGCACTTTTACCTCGAAGGCCCGAAACTCCGACATTGCGAAAGAAACAACAAGTGGTCTGACAGCTTACCAAAGTGTATTCCGCTCTGCGGTAAGTCTTCTAATACTGTAGCTCACAAAAGGTTGAGAATTGTTGGAGGGGGTGCTACACTGCCTGGGGCTTGGCCATGGCAGGTTGCGTTGGAATTCGATACCTTTCAGCCCGGGTTTAATACCTTTCATTGTGGAGGGACACTGGTTGCTGAGCAATGGCTAGTAACTGCAGCCCACTGTGTTGTGTATAAAGACAGCCATATTCCATATCATGGAGTAAGAGTCTACTTAGGTGTTCATGACATCACAAAAAGACACTGGGATTCCAACGTGCAAATAATCCCGAGCGCAGAAATCATTGCTCATCCAAAATTCAACTGGAGGACTTACGACTCAGATATTGCTTTAGTCAGGCTGCGTTGGAGAGTTAACATCACTGAATATGTTCGTCCGGCTTGTCTTCCTAATGGCTACCAAAGACGTCTTATTAGAACACCAGGCACCAAAGGTGTCATGCTTGGCTGGGGAGTAACAGAAACCAAAAAACCAGCTACAAAGTTAAGAGAGGCGTATATTCCAGTGGTAGACCATAAATCCTGTAAGAAATCCTACGAAAATGAAACCTGGCCCGTCACCTCGAATATGCTTTGCGCTGGGCTTAAAGTCCAGTCCAAGGACTCGTGTAACCGAGACAGCGGAGGGGGATTTATATTCTTCGATAAAAGAACCAGAAAAATGAAGTGGTTTATCGGAGGTGTTATAAGTTGGGGCAACCCAAAATGTGGCGTTCCGGGAAAGTATAGTGTATTTACGAGAATAACTCATGCATATGTTAAATGGATTAAGAACCAAATGAAAAAAAATAGCTACAATGACACTTGATGATTTTTAGATTTAGGGGAAATAAGCCTTTTCATAGTTTAAGAATCTATTCCACTGCGCATGCGATTTTATCCCGAATTTCTCACCTTCTTTTGTTTGATTAAGAACAAAAGAAGGTTTAGACAAAAGAAAGTAGAAATTCGGGATAAAATCGCATGCGCAGTGGAATCGATTCTTAAACTATGAAAAGGCTTATTAGATTATAACATTCTAAACCACAGGAAGCCCAGCCAACAAGTAATAAAAACTAGACAGGACATAACTCGGGTAGGTTGGAGGGGAGGGGGAGGTTGAAAACGGGATAAGAAAATTAGCTTTCTCCTACATTTCAAAGTCTGATTTTGAATGATTCTCCAAATCGTAATAAGGCTTCCTGTGGTTTTAGACCCAAGAATATTAAGTCAATCTAACAAATTAGTTATAATTTATAAGTTAATAATGTTAAAGCTTTACTTCTGTAAAATTTATCTTTATATTATTTATTTATACCTTAAATTTTCCATATCCATAAGTACGAACGACCAGATTATTTTTGTTATATTATACTTAACGTTTATGCAAAATATATAAAATCTTATTCATGGGATTAGTCATTGTTCAATTTTTTATTATTGCCCAGCGGAAATACATCAAACTCATGCGCATGCGCATTAGAGTTCACGGTTTGGTGGGAGACCATTGTTGGGGGAAGTGATGATGTAGGAAGCGCAATGCCTTCCCCCCTCCCCCTCACTCCTGTTTGAAGTCTTAGATCCGGGGGGGGAGGGGGGGGAGCTAAGTAAATTAGGTGTAATCCTGAAGCGAGATGACGTTTTACCCCCGTCTCTAGACCATAATCCTTTTCACATTGCTTTTGTTCTTTAATTATGACTATTGTACCTGTATTCTCTAAGGAATCAAAAATTTTAATATGAAAGAATTTAAATAAACCATTATGGTATAGAGTCGGGGGTAAAACGTCATCTCGCTTCAGGCTTATTGGAAGACAGATTCTGAGGCTTTTGGGCCAGACAGAGAAGGTGGAATATACTGCAATGCGGACAATGATGGACAATAAAGGATATTGATTCTAAATATAACTGCTTATCTGAGAACGAGCTTGCCTTCAAATGCTTTCCAGATGGATACTAGCGTCGTGGTAATGATCATCGATTCAGGATGCAAAACTAATCAATTTCGGTTTATAGAATGAAAAAAATATTACTCATCGTGGAAATAGTAATAAATGAAACTTATATATTTGTCTAACGATTGCGGGTCATTTGACGAGAAGGACACAGCGGACTTTAATTTTAGGTTTAGTGAATTTGAACCCGAATAAAACAAGAAACAACTTCTACATTCAAGTTGATCTAGCGCTTTAGCTTTGATTGTTTTCCTAATTTCACTTCACTCCTCTCTTCTCCTTTCCTTCTTTTCTCCTTTCTCAATTCCATTCTCTTCATTTCAGTTCGTCCTTACAATCTCCTTTCCCTTTTCTTCTCTTTTTTAAATTCCCCTCTATTTTTTTCTTTTCGATTTTCTCTTCTCTTCTCTTCTCTTCTCTGCTCTGTTTTGCTCTGCTCTGCTCTGCTCTGATCTGATCTGATCTGCTCTGCTCTGCTCTGCTCTGCTCTGCTCTGCTCTGCTCTGCTCTGCTCTGCTCTGCTCTGCTCTGCTCTGCTCTGCTCTGCTCTTATCTTTTCTATCTGCTCTGCTCTGCTCTGCTCTGCTCTGCTCTGCTCTGCTCTGCTCTGCTCTGCTCTGCTCTGCTCTGCTCTGCTTTGCTCTGCTCTGCCCTTCCCTTCCCTTCCCTTCCCTTCAGTCTAACTCCCATCAGTCTTAAGTAAGTCGATTGGGTTCCCTGTGTTACATTAGTGCCCAGTCCTACTCATTTCTCATTCAGCCATGATATTTTAAACATTTTGTTTACATTTTCTGTTTCTAGTTTTTACTAAAAAATATTCTCTAGATTAACTAATCAAGATTCAAAATGGAAAGTCCTCTAAATTCGGTAGGTATTTATCATATTTTAACATTTATATAGCGATCAGATCTAAAGAATCTATCTCATGCAATAAGCTACCTTTATACAATATGAAAGCCAAAATTTTCTATCCTCACTCGAACTGATTCATCACAGAAACAAATGAAGCTTATAACTTTTACTAAAATCGTCTTTTACCATCACCAGGTGATTAATTCTATATTCATTTATTCGTAGTTCATTTATAGAAATTCAAAAATATCTTAAATTAACTCATTCGGTTTTGATACGGTCGGTGCAATTTCAATAGTTATTTTTTAAGCCGAGATAACTTTGCTTTGCATTGTATTAAAGTTTTTAAATTATAAACAAAACGTGAAGACAGTTTTTAAGTTATCTTTGTCGTTTATCTTATATTTTAATACCATCTTATCTGTTATATATTTAGACTGCCATTATTATTATCATTATTTAAGTCCTTAATCTCAGGATTACATCCACCCGGATGATCATAATACTTAACATATTATTATTATTATCATTAGGTTTGATTTTGACTTTTTATTACAGGCACATCTACAAGAAAGAAAGGCTGAATCTTTCTTAAGTTGTCATGAGTTTTCTGAAGCAATCAAATGCTACCAAAAAGCTGCAGGTACAGTGTATATAGAATTCATTGAATACACTTACTTATAAAATACCTATTATATATGCATCTCATGTTCTGATTGATTGATTCTGATGTTATTGACAAGTCTTTTGTTGAAGAGGCCTATGAAACCTAATTCGAAATTTTCAGCATCGATTCTAAATTAAGTAAAAAGTTGAATAGTAAGATATTTTTATATGGTTTGAGTTATGCATCTTGGAGATATCAAGGTTTATACTCACAATATGTTAATGATGTGACTTCAAAGGAGGCATTTCAATTTATCTGCCATCACATGGAAATCAAAAAACACTGATTACTATGAGAATTTTTTTTGCTAGAACCTTTCTTTAAGTCCTAAGTAAGACAATGATGTTTCATACAGGATATTTTACTTCCCCAGAAAAGTTTTATATATTTAATGATGCCTCCTTTGGCGTCACATCATTAACATATTGGGAGCATAAAACTTGATATCTCCAAGATGCATCACTCAAACCATATAAAAATATCTTACTATTCAACTTTTTACTTAATTTAGAATCGATGCTTAAAATTTTGAGTTGGGTGTAATAGGCATTTTAAATTCAACCAAGATGGCATGTATATGACGTCATGTGCAAATGAAGATTAGAACTAATTGGTCTTGGTACAATGTTTTTTTTATTTCAGACCATATGTCATTCCCAAGAGTATCAATTCTTTGTTTAATGGTTGTGCACAAATAGATACACCAATATAAATGTTTAGTTCCAGAAATTATCCATTTATCCCCCCTCCCTCCCCTGGGAGGAAATTTTTTAAAGACCCCCTCCACTACCCCCAGAAATTCAAATTTTGTTCCATACAAACTTGTAATTTTGTTCTTTCTCTAACCCCCCTCCCCCCTCCCCATCCAAAATAATTCCTCTGAGGGAACGGGGGAGGGGGAGAGGAGATATGGATAATTTCTGTAGCTACACAATACAACTCAAACAAAGAGTCTTATTCTCAAGAGAATGATAGGGGATAAATGAGAAAACATATTGCACCAAGATGAATCAGGTTTATACAGAGAAATTTAAAAGCCACTTTATTTTGCTTTAATTAATTATAAAAATATTTTAAAACAATTTTGTTTAAGATTGTCTCTGTCTTATGATATAAACTTGGTAGCCAGCCAATCAGCACTCTCGTTATATTTGAAATGTTTTTAATTATAATTTAGCTACTACTGCACAGCACAGTTCTCAATCAATCAGAATGCAAGCACAATTTAGCTAATAACACAATAATAGTAATTGCAGCTTAAGGATGCACACAGGAGATGACAATTTAAATCATGGTAAAATATATAATAATTTTCACAAATATATAGTTATCAGGTATTTGAAAAACTAACTCAAATTAACTTATAACTCAAATTTATCCTTATAGAAAGTTTTCACTTTAATTTTTTTCATTGTAGAATATTTAATAGAAGCAATGAAATTAACCCAAGTCACACAGGTATGTCCTTCCATGGTAAAAAAATATGTTTTACATATAGATCAATAAATACGAAACAGTTTTTCACATGCCTAATGCTGAGAGACCACAAGAGAAGCATCGGAAACCACAACGTAAGCAAAAAATATTGATTTATTTTTTCCTAGGAAAAATTAAAGTCAGAAAATGTGCAAAAACTATTTCAAATCAAAACAATCTATTGTTTAAACACAAAGTATCATGGTCGTGGGAGGGGGTCAAATCATGCAAATTCACCAAAAATTGTTCTAAAACCCGTATCAATCCACGAAGAGAAGTAGAATAGCCAGCAAACACTCAGAATATTTTTTAGTACATATTAACACATATTATATCTGAAAACCAGGCCATTTTAGATTAAACTGTTTCACTAGGAGCAAATTTTGTTGAAATTTCTATTGGATTTGGCGATTCTATCCCCCACATAAACAAGCAGTGACGTCATAGTGAAGTAGGGCAATTAGTTACGAACTCTCATAGGGCATGTTTGGAGCATCACTAATCTCGATATCCTCTTTCTATAAAATTTTTTTCATTTTTTTTCAATGCTGTCTTCTCTAACTGATGAACTAATGGACACACCTCTTTTCATAGGGTCTATGCAAAACAGCATTTTGTTATATGAAGTATTAGAAAATAACTAAGTTCTAAGGTGCAATTGCGTGCCCTGAGGATTTAGCTTCAGGAAATAATCTCATACTTTAAAAGATTGAGGGATTAGAATTC
The DNA here is from genome assembly GCF_029948245.1 of Actinia tenebrosa. Lineage (NCBI taxonomy): Eukaryota > Metazoa > Cnidaria > Anthozoa > Actiniaria > Actiniidae > Actinia > Actinia tenebrosa. The sequence goes on along the minus strand of NW_028292572.1, from coordinate 6,493,990 downwards.
GCAATGGTTAGAAAACATTTGTTTGTTTGTTTGTATCCTCTTTGCATAACTTGTAAGTCAAAAATGAATCTAATTCCCCCTGGGGGGGTGGGGGGGGGGTACTCTTGCCCATTTAAGATAGGATGTGCCACTGAGCCCTCTGAACCCTGACCCTGTTCCAGAGTAAAATTGCTGAAATTCATACCCTGTTCCAGAGCAAGGTTGCTGAAAACCATACTCTGTTCTGGTATTGCGAAAATAGATACCGTTCCAGAGAGGAGAGAACGTGATTTCATATACCCTGTTCCAGAGCGAGCGCGATTTTATATACCCTGTTGCAGAGTAGAATTGCTGAAAACCATACCCTGTTTGGCAGCAGGTACCCGTATAGCGAATATAGGGGATTATCCCCCCCCCCCCCCCCCCCCCGGAATTCCCTTGACCTACAGATCCACTCTAGCTGCAAATTCAAAACTAGATTATGTGGCTAGCCCATCCTGAGTTCCTTCATCCCAATTAAAACATTTAACTGTTACATAATGGTGGACGCAATGCATGGAGGAATGTTTATGTGGGATATGGAAAGTGAAAAGGTGGTCATAAACTAGCTAGCTGCAAAAAGGGAAGGAAATGCTTGAAAATCCAATTTTGAAAATTGTATAATAAATTCCATGAACATATTACCTTTTAATATTTCAATATTCTGGTTCTTCCTTTCCAATCCACTCTCTCTTTTCAGAACTGTACCATGCATGTCTGAAAAAGGATAAGTTACAATAAGTTACACCATCCTTTGAAATAATTTTCCAGACCAAGACGGCCCCATTTCCTTCAGAATTCCTGGTCTAAGAAACCCCCCCTCTCCTTCGGAATTCCAAAATACCGCCCGTGGTAGGGGTATGGATATTTTTTGGAACTACCCAATACCCCATTTTACAGTTCCATTCTGTGACCATGAATAATAGTTCTGGCCAGGCAGACAAGCGCTGGAGTCGCCGCACATGATATAAAGTATATTTTTACTATGCGCGGAAACTCCAACCTTAGCTTGGAACTATTATTCTTGTCAATGAACAGAACTGTAAAAAGGAGTAATGTATTTAAAGTGCATAGGGTTTGTCAAAGTCAAATTAAAGGATTTAAAAATGTATATATTCAAGAGAAAATAATTTTGTCTTTTCTATCGAGAGCTATCTCACTTGAATTTTAAAACCAAAGATTTTAAGTTTGTTTTTGTTATAGCATTTTCAACTATTTAGTTGAGCTAAGGTTGTTATGCACAGTTACAGCTCAGAGCTTTCTTTTAAAAGTAGTCCTTTCTAAAAACGTCTTTTAGTTATAAAGTAACAAAGCAACATGCAATCATCTTGAACATTTACAAACTAGTTTAAAACAGACTTTTAAAAATGAACAATTCTATGAACTAAATAAACATTACCTGTCTTATTCCTGTACATCTTCCTTCCAGACATATTTGGCTTCCTATTTCTTCCTTTTCCAGTAGTGCTTAGTGCGAACATAATTTCCCTCGTTGTAACGAAAACGGTCATTCATTTTTTTAACGTTTCTTGGCGGCCATTTTGAAATGTCTCGTTTCTGTGAAGTAATTTTACATAATAATGGTCATACTTTCTCGCCTTGCTTATCAGAATTGTACCCTTTTTAGCTATTTTGCAACGGTTTTAAACTTTAAGCGAATAAAGTTGGTATATTCTGGCCTATATTCAGTTGTTTTAAGAATTTAGAAAATGAAAGAAAGACGCGGGAACTTTTGGCGGGAATTTTCTTTGACCCGTCAAATCATTAGTTTCCCTAAAAAACGTTTTTAAAAAATTGTAAGAATGAATATCATGATTAATAAATAAACTGAATTACTTTACTTTGCTGCATGCGCTGCGCTGCGCTGTGCTGCGCTGCGCTGTGCTGCGCTGCGCTGTGCTGCGCTGCGCTGCGCTGTGCTGTGCTGCGCTGTGCTGTGCTGTGCTGCGCTGCGCTGTGCTGTGCTGTGCTGTGCTGTGCTGTGCTGTGCTGTGCTGTGCTGTGCTGTGCTGTGCTGTGCTGTGCTGTGCTGTGCTGTGCTGTGCTGTGCTGTGCTGTGCTGTGCTGTGCTGTGCTGTGCTGTGCTGTGCTGTGCTGTGCTGTGCTGTGCTGTGCTGTGCTTGCAAGGGCGGATCCAGAGGGGGGACGAAGGGGCGAAAACAAAACTGAAGAATTAGATGCTTTTTTTATTGTTTTCCGTTGTACATGTGTTGACGGAAGAAACTCAATTAGCCCCCCCCCCCCCCCCCCCACGTTGTGCTGTGCTATGGTAAGCTTCGGTGCGTATATATTTTGCTTTACTTTGCTGCATGTGCCGTGCTGTGCTGTGGTAAGCTTCGGTGCGTATATATTTTGCTTTACTTTGCTGCATGTGTCGTGCTGTGCTATGGTGTGCTTCGCTGCGTATATGTTTTGCTTTACTTTGCTGCATGTGTTGTGCTGTGCTATGGTGTGCTTCGATGCGTATATGTTTTGCTTTACTTTGCTGCATGTGTTGTGCTGTGCTATGGTGTGCTTCGATGCGTATATGTTTTGCTTTACTTTGCTGCTTGTGTTGTGCTGTGCTGTGGTGTGCTCGTTGCGTATATGTTTTGCTTTACTTTGCTGCATGTGTTGTGCTGTGCTATGGTGTGCTCGTTGCGTATATGTTTTGCTTTACTTTGCTGCATGTGTTGTGCTGTGCTATGGTGTGCTCGTTGCGTATATGTTTTGCTTTACTTTGCTGCATGTGTTGTGCTGTGCTATGGTGTGCTCGTTGCGTATATGTTTTGCTTTACTTTGCTGCATGTGCTGTGCTTGCAAGGGCGGATCCAGAGGGGGGGCGAAGGGGCGAAAACAAAACTGAAGAATTAGATGCTTTTTTTATTGTTTTCCGTTGTACATGTGTTGACGGAAGAAACTCAATTAGCCCCCCCCCCCCTAAACTCAATTAGCCCCCCCTAAACTCAATTAGCCCCTAAACGTTTTGCTGGATCCGCCCTTGGTGCTATGGTGTGCTTCGATGCGTATATGTTTTGCTTTACTTTGCTGCATGTGTTGTACTGTGCTATGGTGTGCTTCGATGCGTATATGTTTTGCTTTACTTTGCTGCATGTGCCGTGCTGTGCTGTGGTAAGCTTCGGTGCGTATATATTTTGCTTTACTTTGCTGCATGTGACGTGCTGTGCTATGGTAAGCTTCGGTGCGTATATATTTTGCTTTACTTTGCTGCATGTGACGTGCAGTGCTATGGTAAGCTTCGGTGCGTATATTTTTTGCTTTACTTTGCTGCATGTGCGGTGCCGTGCTATGGTAAGCTTCGGTGCGTATATATTTTGCTTTACTTTGCTGCATGTGCCGTGATGTGCCATAGAATACTTCGATGCGTATATGTTTTGCTTTACTTTGCTGCATGTGTTGTGCTGTGCTGTGGTGTGCTTCGGTGCGTATATGTTTTGCTTTACTTTGCTGCATGTGTTGTGCTGTGCTATGGTGTGCTTCGATGCGTATATGTTTTGCTTTACTTTGCTGCATGTGTCGTGCAGTGCTATGGTGTGCTTCGATGCGTATATGTCTTGCTTTACTTTGCTGCATGTGTCGTGCAGTGCTATGGCGTGCTTTACTGCTCTGCTGTGCTTGCACTTACTACACTGTACTGCCGTAGCCACAAGTCTTCTACTCTTTTCGTCCCCCGGCCAATGGAAAGACAATTTCTTCCCCTTGCAGGGATTCGAGTTTCCGTTTCGCGCCATCAACGTTGTCATTGGCTGTTTGATATTTATTCACCGACGAAAATTGAAGCGATGCAGAAATGAAAGTTGGGGTGTGGTGTAGACTTTTATAAAGCCTATGCTTTACTGTGCTGTGCTGTGCTTTGCTCTGAGCTTCGCTATGCTTTTCTTTGTCTTTTCTTTTGTTTGTTTGTTTGCTAATCTAATATTGTATTTTCCCCTTTTGACAAGGCTCTGGCTTCAATACAACTTCAGTACGAGAATTCCCTTCGCCAAGAAAAGGTAATAAAAGATAAATGGCAAAGATACGAAGTGCAGCAAGAACGACTTCGTCTCGAAAAAGAACGGCGTCTCAAACGAGAATTACAAGAAAAACGAACTGAAAAAAGCCCGAAAAAGCTATCATCAGATTTGGTCGATGGCCAGAAAAGTTGCGAGAAGTTGGACACAAGCACATGTAGTCTAATTATTTCAGCTGAAAACTTTTCTGTGTCATCTCTAAGCTCTAGTACTGAGTTTCTAACATCGAAAGATGACAAAGACGAGCTTCTGGAACTTAGAAACCAAGTTCGAGACCTTCGAATACAACAGCTTTCGCTTACACAAGCACTTGAAGACTCAAACAGAGAAAATACAAAGCTAAAGAGGACCGTTTCTGTGTTAAAAGAAATTCTTAAGAAGGAATTAAATATGGATTTTGACGAGGATGAATTGGCAGGGGATATCGACGAAGAAAGCAGAGAGGAAAGCAACGAGTTAAGCAATTCTATATCAGGAACCGAAACTATTAATTACGATGTTATGAACGAAAAGGTTGAAAAATATTAACTTTAAATAGAATTTCAACCTAATAAATCCAAATGTTGTATGAACTGCATGAGTTTAAGGCGTTATCTAAAAAATAAACAATATTTATGAAGTTGCTATGAAAATTGTCCGTTTTTCTCTTTGTAAGAGTTGGAGATTTTATTGATTACTTTGAGGTGAAGACCGCATTTTCGAGGGGGGAAAATGAGAGAGAGAGAGAGAGAGAGAGAGAGACCTTAAGTTTAGATCGATAAGCCCGTGCGAAAACATATGTGTTTTTTTAATAATTTTTTTGAGAAAACGAAGTATCAAAATGTAGCGGATAAGTAAATGTAATTTATAATGATAATACGACTCAGTGAAGTCCAGTTTGGCCTGTAATCATACAAGTAATTAGCGAGTGTCCAATTTGTTATTGGAGTTTTAAAAATGGCGGCCATTTTTCTTGATGACGTCACATTCTCAATACTCTAGCCGGCTAAGATTAGTGTAGTTATGATAAGCTATATCTCAGCCCCATTCCAATCACGTACTGAACCAAATCTAGTAGTAATGATGAAAAGGTAAATTATACACCGTGAAAAGATGAAAAAACCTACTGACGTTTCGGACGGAGTAAAAGAGAAAGAAGTGGTAGAAAGGAGTGTATATATGATAGAATAAGACAAAAGAAACCAATGAGAGCAAGGTAGGCAAGGAAACAAAAACAAACAATCAAAAGACAAAAGAAAAGGTTAGTTGAAAATAAAGCGTTCATTAATCCCGTTGGGACTAAGAGTGCCCAATAGGTGAATAAGCCGCATTTCTTTGGTCTTGCGACAATCATTGTTGCCGTTAAGCAAAGAAAGACCGAAAACAATGAAGTCAGAAATAGAATGGTTAGCTAGATTAAAATGGCGGGAAACTGGTTTGGTGGGATCGTTATTGCGAATATCATAAAGATGATTGCAAATGCGATCACCAAGACGGCGGCCAGTCTCGCCCACATACAAAAGATTACAGCGGGTACATTTAATACAATATACAACATTAGAAGTGGTACAAACGAAATGGTCAGTGATTTTAATTTACTGTTACTTTCTACCACTTCTTTCTCTTTTACTCCGACGAAGGACTAGCGTCCGAAACGTCAGTTTTTTCATCTTTTCACGGTGTACAATTTACCTTTTCATCATTACTGTTTCATTAGAAACACCGACGCAGCTCACACTAGTTTTTAGCTAGTTATATCAAATTTAGTAGTATCATGGTAGCATAAAGGTGCTGACTCACGGTGCAACATTAACATTGCATGCAACATTTCACGCGACAGGACTGTTGCAGCGTGTGTCTACTTCAAACGTGTTGAGCGCGACGTTGCATGCAACAAATCTGAAGTGGAATCGCGCTCTGCTCTTGCAACATTGCGTGATTGCGCGCAACAAACTTCATCATCAACCAGATTATTTTTAATGTAATCTGCGAGTGTTTGTCATGAAAATACTCTTACTATACGTGCTTACTATAACTATTCGAATTTAGATAAAAGCCATTCGGCTTAGTTCCATTTGAGCTGTTTTAGGAATATGTTGTCAAGGGTTTAAAGACCCATTGCCACTTACCGTGACGCACCGCGATCACAGATGAATTTCGTGGTCCATGAAATTCAAAGATTCATATATTGAATAATAACTTCATATTAAATCCTTTTCCGACAATAGCACTCAGGCACAAAAATGATTCTTTTACATTCTTTTAAGAGTTTATTCAAAATGTTGGAATTGTTTTTTCAGTGGTGACACGATTCAAAATGTAAACAAATTATGATGCATCACGGTAAGTGGCAATGGGTCTTTAATACCCATCCTTTGTAACTCGCGTATATGAAATCAACACGATTACACTTATTTCCCTGGTGCTTTAAATGAGACAACCCGAACTCGATTAGACAATTGATAGTTTATAGAGCAATCAATAAACAGTGCGATGTATTAAATTATGTTGATGTTGTTTCCCAATCTACGTACTCATCGGTCGTAAATTCGTTGTAAATTCGTCATAAATTCGGTTCGAACTGTAATCAAGAATAACTAAAGTATAACACTTGACATAGCGAAGCTAAAAATACAATATATTAAGCGTAGCACAATCATAACATAACATAACATACAAACTCGATAACTACTAATCTGAGGTATAGGGTGCGTGCTATTCAAACTATGCTGCGTGCAATGACTAGCTAGATTAATTGATTTGATAAGCCTAACGTAAACACGCGGTCTTAACTCAACATCACGTCGCAAACCCATCACCCTTTGAAATGTTAATTAACTAATGAATTAATTAACGTTAATTCGATTACTAATTCATGAGAATTCTTTTCGATAAGTCGACGCAAAAGCTAGAATAAATATTATTTTCGATACGAAATTCTTGGGTAAAGTTTCACCACTTCAACTGCAGAGATGTTGTTGTTTTCGATAAGAAATAGTAATTAGAAAACTGATGTCTAGCTTAGTCTGTAAAAACATTAATTTTCTCTCTCATAACACATACCCCCAACATATTCTTGTTTGAAAAATTAAATAAAAAATGTGGGTCGCCGAATTCGTTTTTTATTTATACCAAACACTGAGCAAATATAGTATTCATCTAAGAAAAGACGCACGTTATATCGTAACCTAACGTATCAAACAAACACTTCGAAAGAAATCGAAAAAATAGAAGAAACAGAAAAAATTGATGGCCAATACAGGTGGATTTTTTCGTAAATTTGGTGTCAATAATTCCCTCGAAATCAGAATGTTTTTATAGATTTAACATGTTGTAGGATTTGGATCATGTCTTAATTTTAAGACAAAGAAAAATGGGGGCCACCAAATTGGTTTCTGAGACATTTTGCCGCAAAAAAGTGAAAAATGGGTTTTCTTGATATCTTTCCATTCAAAAGATTCGGATGACGTCATTACGATGAGCGCGCGCGCACAAAACTCATGCGCGGAAAGGCTGCGCGTAAATAATGCCCACGCACGTCCTTAAAACTACTTTATTGCAATATATGTTGTAATTATTTAATCATCAAATAAAATGTGGTATTTCACATAGAGAAAAAAAGGGATTGTTTGGAATTTTTTTTTTATTATAAACATGTTATGAATCCGGAGGAGTAAAGGAAGGAATAAACTGAAATGAAGGAATAATCAAAAGGAGACAAACCAGTTGGCTATTAATAAGCATGGTTGAGAAACTGAATTTGAACTAACCAAAAACCAGGACAAATACAGTCTCAGCTAGTGGCCACAGCGGGACTTGAACCCGGCACCACCGGATTGCGAGACCGACCACTCGACCATGCTGCCTCCTACAAATGGATGAATATGAAAATATTATGCTCAGATATATTAGGGCCACTTAGCCTTCTCTCACTCACATATTATTATTCTTTTTTATATGTTTCGTAGACTACATATCTTGCTTGCAATACACCTTGCTCGACGATCCAACAAGAACTTTGGAATCTAATGTCAATCTTCTTTGTCGCAATATGTAGCTGCAGAATACTTGTGACACTCGCCCTTATTTCCCAAAATACACGTTGATTACACTTCGTTTAACTGATTGAACTCTCCGATCTTAATGCAGCGATTGAAATTATTCTTTAGCAGTTCTAGCATGAATAAACCGCGTAAAATGAGATGATAAGCGACGGTTCACAACTAGAAATAGAAAAGAAATTATATTAATTGGCGATATTCCGTGATATGAAGAGATGAAATGCAAAAAACTTACAATTTTGTTCTTCTGCTACAGCTACATGGCTCTGTAACATAAAACTATAGGACGCGTGTGTGGATCTCCGCCCTAGTCCTCCTCTGTGGCTTTTAGCCGCGACACAATATGTCTGGATCTATATTGGTGATATTTAACTATGGCATAAAATGAGTATGCCTATAATGCGTCGCGAAGGATGCCATTGAAACTTTTGCAATGATGCAAACTCTTCATCAAGTATTGCTGGTTTTCAATCATTCCCAAGAGAATAAAATAACAAAAGACGCGGCGGCCATGTTGGATGATATAACAAAAGAGACTAATGACGAATCTTTTGTTTTAAATACATCCAACATGGCGGCCGTGAAAACCATCAATAGAGCGTTTTCACGCGGCCATGTTGGGCACAATAAATTTCCTATCCTCGGGGAATTGAACTCTATTTTTACGCAAAAACTGTGCAGAAAGCTTCTATTGTTTGGTACGCCAATATGGCTGCCTTGTCACGTGAGTGAAAACGCTCTATGGCCTAGAAATAAAACAAACAGTGAATGCCTAATGGGCATGAGTGACAGTCTGTCTCGGCTCGTTCTGGGGTTATCTCTTGTGCAACGTATTTTCCATGAGGGCATTCCTTACATCCCACGCCATGTGACTTGATACCAGTGTACGCCATCTCATTTTGGTAAAATCCACCTAACACACAACGTGGTGCATCATTACTTTACTCACTACGAGGTTGTTTAGTAATAGGAAACTCTAAAAATGATAGAGTTTAGTATACTTCTGAGAGTGATTGAGACGATGTTATTCTAACGTTCCAGTATAGCATGTAACTTGTAAATACCCAAACTGTGGTTGCTATGGCAACTGTCTCAACTCACACTAGTTTTTAGCTAGTTATCTCTTCTAACAACAATCTTAGCTTTTTAGTGATTGCATTGTTATTTTTTAACTTGAGCAGAAAAGTGTTTGACTAAATTCGTGCTATCACCATAACAGATATTTTAACCTAGTCTCGTTCGATGCTATCTCTGGTGGCCTAGAACCGAGGCTGTTGCTATGACAACTTATCCATACAAATAAATTTGAAAGACAGATAGAGTACTATTGATTGATCTTAATTGAAATTGGGTTCAGACATAGCTTATTATAATTCTACAATGGTCAGTTATTGAGAATATAAGTTCATCAAGCTAAAGAAAAAGTTTTAGATACAGTTCAATGTCATTAACGTTGTCCACCAAAAAAAGACATTTACACATTTACATATTTAGACTAAAAGAAATATCACGTGTTTCCTCGAAGGTTCTGGCATAAGACAAACCATTCTCCATCTTAAATCCTCACTAAATGTTCGGGCATTCTGGATTTTCGATTCATGAATTTTACATTTAACTCAGGCAGACGCACACGAGGCAAAGAATACACAATGAAACATGTGATATATCTTTTAGTCTAAATGTGTAAATGTCTTTTTTCGGTGGACAACGTTAATGACATTGACTGTATATTATTTAGAAGAAAAAATAATTTTGAAAAAGGAAATTTAAATATCACTTCACTATCAAAGGTCTTTCAATCCAACCAAAAAAAAAAAAAAAAAAAAAAACATTTAGTCTGGAATTTGGTTATTTTAATAATGCATAATCTGCGAAATAACCAACATATATCAATATCAATAATCAATATTTATGAAGTTGGTATGTTGCTAGGAAGTTTTACTCTAGTTCTTTCTTCCTCTCCATAATTTAAAGTTGGAAATTGCATTCTTTATTTTGAGGTCTTAGTCTGTCTAGTTAAAGAAAATAAAAATAAAATGATGAAAAAACAAAACGAAAAGCCTCAATTTTAGATCGATGAGGCCGTCTGAAAATATACTGTAAGTTTTTGTCGTTGAATAAAAGCGAATTTTGAAAGTATAGACCGATATAAATACAATTTATATAATACAGCCATTCTCAATCACAGGCGCCCTCTAACGATTGTTATTTTTCAATTGACACGGTTTTCTTTGTTGTTCACAAGGCGACGAAGAAGGTTTTGGTGGACGTCAATCACATGGCATTTCCATATCATTGTCGGAATATAAGGACACGTGCCTATAGAATGTCATGGAAACGCCTCGATTGACGTCCATCAAAAGCTACTTCGTCGCGACAGAAATAATCGCTAGAGCGGCGGATGTGTTTGAGAATGGCTGTAATGTAACCTGCGAGTATACGTACTCATAAAAATACTTCTTTTTTGTTGTTAATGACGTGCTTAGTACAAATATATGATTTTAAACAAAACCTATTTGGATTAATTAAATTCAAAATAAAATTCCCCATTTTGAGTTCTCTATTGTTCAGGGCTAGCCTAATTATTTTGTATAAAATATGTTTCCAGCAAAGGTGTAAGGTGTTTCTGAACTCTTATTTTGGGGGAGGAAATTGACGCCCTCTTTGAAATCTGTCGCCTAAAACCGTCCTACGATGGATGTCCATCGACTGTCTCTCGTTTTCTCACTGGACTCTGAACATGACTTCCACTCAGGTTGTCGAAACGTCAGTCACCATCAACAACATTCTTTCTCCAGACTACGCTCACCCGGACGATTACATTTCACAACAAATTTGAACTTTATTCCGTTACTGAAAAGCCAAACTTTTCAATATTTTCTTGTTGTCACCTGCGACTAATACATTTATTATTTATAAACCTCTTTCAGTTGAGCGAAATTCTTTTGTTACATCCTTAATTCGATTTGAGGTGTTTTGGAAATATACCGCCAAGGATTCAGTACCCACTCTTTGAAATGCAAAGCAACTTAACTATCTTAATTAATTCGATAGTCTCGATAACCAACTCATAAGAATTTATTTCATATGTTGAAGCAAAAGCTAGAATAAATATTGTCGATACGAAATTCTTGGGTAAACGGTTTCGCCACTTCCACTGAGGAGATGCTGAAAATAAATGGACTTTGGCTTTTGTTATTTGGCTTTGAGGTAAGAAAGTTCTATTTAAGATTTTGTGACTGACTTTATTTAGCTCTAGTTTATTTAGAGTTTCCTTATCGTATCCTTTTCGTTTTCTTATCCTAAATTATATGTAACAGAAGTAAGTTGAGTTTGTAGGATAAATTGTACTCTCCATGGCCAATGGGGTTTTTCTGAAACGGGTTCTCTGGTTTTCCTAATGTAAGATGAGTGTTGTATGTTGTAAATATAGAATATAGGAAACACACAGCAGAAAAACGACAAGGCTGCTACTTTCGCAATTTTTTTCTTTATCCCTCATTCATGCTAAAAAACGTTTAGTGTTTCATTCGCGTCTCTTGTGCCATAAACTTTTCACAAAATTCTGCTAACCTCGAGCAATTCTACTTCGAGGTATTAGCGAAAATGTTAGTTTTTGTGCTGATCAAAATATCATCTCTCCCAACGTTCAGGGCGTTATATCTCAAATACGCACTCCTTAAATTTCCCAAAATTTTGGTATTTTGTTAAACAGCCCCAAAAGAGCCTGTTTATGAAATATAAAGCTTATTAGCGCATAAACGTCGATTAAGTAGAACCCGTTTTTCTGCCCTGTCAGAATGTAGTCGTTGTGTGTGTAGAGGTAGCCTTGGAAAAGAGCCCCTGGTGATGGTCATAGAATATAAGTGGTGTTTTTATCATTCCGCAAACTTTTAGTTAAAGCGACACTGAGCTGAAAAATAAATCTGTTCTACAGCATTAAAAAAGTTTGAATTGTTTATGATATAGATTATTCAAGAAAGGTTGGTTCTTTGTGGAAGTAAGTATCCCGCCATGAAATAGATCTATCACTTTGTTTGGCTTTGACGTTTGTGAGTATGTTGCTGTTGTTGTGATTGGCATTGTGTTGTTAGGAGTGTGTGTTGTGTTGTGTTGCAAGCTAAGCTCGTGTGTCGTATCGTGTGTGTCTTTTCGTATGTGTGTCGTGTCGTATGTGTGTTGTGTTGTGTTATGTTGTGTGAGTGGTTGTTTTGTGCTGTGTTCTTTAGGTTGTGTTGTGTCGTATGTGTGTTGTGTCGTTTGTGTCGTATCGTGTGTCTTTTTGCATGTGTGTGTCGTGTCGTATGTGTGTTGTGTTGTGTTATGTTGTGTGAGTGGTTGTTTTGTGCTGTGTTCTTTAGGTTGTGTTGTGTTGTGTCGTGTCGTATCGTGTGTGTCTTTTCGCATCTGTGTTGTGTCGTATGTGTGTTGTGTTGTGTTATGTTGTGTAAGTGGTTATTTTGTGCTGTGTTCTTTAGGTTGTGTTGTGTCGTATGTATGTTGTGTCGTGTTGTATCGTGTGTGTCTTTTCGTATGTGTGTCGTGTCGTATGTGTGTTGTGTTATGTTATGTTGTGTAAGTGGTTGTTTTGTGCTGTGTTCTTTAGGTTGTGTTGTGTTGTGTCGTATGTATGTTGTGTCGTGTTGTATCGTGTGTGTCTTTTTGTATGTGTGTTGTGTCGTATGTGTGTTGTGTTATGTTGTGTGAGTGATTGTTTTGTACTGTGTTCTTTGGGTTGTGTTGTGTCGTGTCGTATGTGAGTTGTGTCGTGTGTGTCGTATCGTGTTTTTTTCTTTTCGTTTGTGTGTCGTGTCGTATGTGTGTTGTGTTATGTTATTTGTGTGAGTGGTTGTTTTGTGCTGTGTTCTATAGGTTGTGTCGTAAGTGTGTTTTTCCCCAACTCTTTAAAAATGCATACAGGAAACACAATATAAGTCACGAAGAGTTTATAAAACATTACGTGTGACGTTGTGTACTGTTGTGGTATCTGTGTAGAGAGTGTGTTGGGCTGTGTTGTGTCATATTATAGGTATATATAATTTTGATTTAGAAGATGTACCTGAACCAGTTGGCTTGTTCCCTTTGAACTCACTGCATACAACCAAAGACATCAGTAATAGTTATTTGACAGCCGGTACCGCTGTTGGAGTTAGTCTTGCACCAGGACCAGATGGTAAACCAGGGGGCTCTTACAATTTTCCAGGAAGTGCTAGCAGTTACATCGAGATTCCACAACAAGCACAACTTGATACTAGGTAATGTTACTTCCTAGGCATGGGCTTCGTTAGAGTATTGGGATAATTTTAATAACAATAGGATAAAAATAAAGAAATATTTATAAACTATTATTTTTTTAATGAAGTAGTACTGATTAAATAATCAATCAATTGTTGATGTTATTATTAATCAGAAAAACTAACGCAGATAGATTTCGAAGTTTCGATGACATCCTGTCATCATTATCAAGAAACTAACTAAAAAATATATTTACATAAAGTAAGAAACAAACAAATATAGGCTATTGATGTATATTGATGTTATTATTATTATTATCATTATTATTTTTAGATACATAATGAGTCCTTTAATACTAGACATGTTTCGGCAGTCCAGCTGCCATTTACGCATCATATACATTGTAATCACTATATACTTATTTCAGTAAAGTTAGTCACCAAAAACCTAGAAAGCTGAGATCACTGAGCATCGTGGGAAACAATTCATATCAAACAAGTGAAGCTTTTTTGATACAAACTGCATCTTGAGGATGCTTAGAAGAGGTGAGACTATAACTGGTATAAGATGAGCAAGTCCATCAACAGTTATCAAGCGGTTGAAACATGTAAAATGTATCTACCCATAATCCTTGTCGGCTTCAGCTTAATAGCTTTTCACGTGACTAACTTTATTGAAATAAGTATATACATATTCATATATTTTTTTGCTATATAACTAGTTAGCTTTGTGATCTATATTAGGGACCTTAAGCTGCAGAACGGCAACGCGGGCGACAACGTCGGCGAAATTGAGGCGCTTCAACCTTCCATTGTATTATTATTTCATGTTTACCTAGTATTTTACTCAATAAGCATCCCCGTTTTATAGTAAAATGATGTCTTTGGGATCCCTTCACTTAAAACGAAAATCAGCAAAGATAAGCTTTTGGCGTAGCCGTTCTCTTTAGTACGTAAAAATAGGACATTCCACGTCTTACTTTCAGCATAAGACGGCAATGATGCATAGTATTTCGTACATTCCAACGAGTGTCTATTTAATAGCACAATTAGTGCTATTGTATGCTTGCCGTGGTAGTCGTCGTTGCCGTCCTGCAGCTTAAGGTCCCTATTATCTACTACTGATGATGGCAGCTGGACTGCCGAAACATGTCTAGTATTAAAAGACTCATTATACATAATTGTTGCTCGGTTTCTGCTCTCAAGAGCATTTGGAAAAATTATTATTATTATTGTTATTATTATTATTATTATTATTGATAATGATGATGATGAAGATAATATTAATGATATAAATGATAATGATTATAGTGGTGATAATGATGGTGATAATGACGATAATTAGAATAATCTTTATTTTCTGCATTCGCTTGATATTAAAAAATATCGGTAGTTGGCTGTGCAGTAGACAATCAAAAAAGAAATTGATAAATTGAAAATAAATTGAAATGAATTCTAGAATTAACCCATAATATAGATAACTATTATTGTTATACAGCTTTTCATTAATCGTATATAGGTAACTGTCCAATTATTTTCTTAATTGGAAAGGTCTTGTTGATATGGGATTAATTAGGCAGCTATATAATTAATAGGTAATGGGATTTCATGCTCCCCAATCAAGAAATAATTAAACTCGAAAAATTCCTCTGACTGCTAAATTGGACTCGGCCTACGGCCTCACCCAATTTTGGAAGCCCTCGGAATTTTCCTCGTCCAATTATTTCTTAATTGGACAGCATGGAGTCCTATTACATATACTAATTATGAATTACCAATCCAAATTAATCAAGTACTTACTTTTTGTTTCAGATTTTCTTTCAGTTTTCTAGTTTGGATCTACAACCAGGGTTCTTTAGGCCCAGTTTTTCACTACGATATTCAGTCAGGTTCATATGCAATTCATTTTTACATAACCGGAAGTCCATCAATGCTCTTCGTAAGGATGGTTAAAAGAGGAAGTCTTGCATTCGTTAATGCTTTGACTCATGAAATGGGTACTATAAACAACTGGAGATATGTTGGTTATACATACGATTATAGCACTGGAAAACAGCAGTTGTTTGTTGATGGGATGAAAGTGAATGAAGGGAATGTCGGAAGCATTCAACTCTCGACAAATTACAAGGTGATTATAGTTTTGATGTTTTTATATGAAAACCAGGAATTAGAAATTGTATCAATAAATGAATAAATAAATGACCAGGTTCATTGATGGATTGGCTGGCTGACTGGATGGCTGGCTGGTGGAGGGAGAGGTTGGGTAGTAGTATGCGTAAGTGAGTGGGTCGATGGTTTGATTGATTGTTGGATGGATACATGGATGGATGGATGGATGGATGGGATGGATGGATGGGATAAATGGATGGATGGATGGATGGGATGGATGGATGGATGGGATGGATTGATGGATGGATGGATGGATGGATGGGTGGATGGAAGATGAATGGATGAGATGGATAGATGGATGGATAGATGAATGACTGAATGGATGGATGGATGGATGGATGGATGGATGGATGGGTGGGTGGATGAATGGATGGATAATAATAATAATAATAATAATAATCTTTATTTAAGCACGGTAACTCTATCAATATCAAGATAAAAAAACTTAATGTTGCTCTACCTAGAGGCCGTAAAAACTATATTAAATGTGGTTAAATAAAATATTTAAGCAAAGTTAGACTTGAACTAAGTTGCCTGTTATCGCAAGTATCTGTCATCAAAAGGCTATAGCTTCGCGGCCATCTGATAAGCAAATTAATGTCTCACGCAATGAGATGAATGATGAACAGATGGTATCTGGGGACGAAGCTTGCATCGGGTGCTATCCAATTTCGCTAACGCCACGTGCTATCCGATTTCGCTAACGCTATGCGCTATCTCATATCGCTAACGCTAGCTTACGCAGTTTGTACGCTACACCAACGCTATTCGTTTTTACGCTATACTCTCGTTATGTCTCGGGCTACACGAAGTAGTACGGCCGTACTCTCTGCAGAAGACCGGCAGGAGATTATCCGGGAGGTTGTTCAAGCGGTTTTGGAGGCATCCTCTGCAAATGGGTCAGGAAACTCGTCCTCCTCGCCACCTTATTCTTCACAGCCTGCACTGCCAACTTCTTCCACCTCCGCAGTGGTTTCTGCTACGCAGGACGCTACAGGTACGTCTATTTTACCTGTACCTTCATTCGCCAGCACTTTTACCCTACCATCGCAGCCATTGGCTGACACGAGCGCTACGCTAGCTTTCTCAGCATCTGTGCCGAGCTCCGTCTCGTCGGTTTGGGCGCCATCATTGCCATCTATTTCGGCGGTCTTGCATCAGCCTTTTATCGTTGGCCCAGGTTGCTCTCCCGTTCCCGCAAAGCTGGTTACCCAGATCGTCAGTGGCAAGTTCGTCGACATGAGCGATCTCATTTCTCCTAACCTGGTGGAAACGGAAAACGAGCCCCAACTCTTCTTTGATGGTCGCATCGTTTTGACCTCTACGCCCAAGCGCCAGCGGCGAAAGGTAGAGGACATAATGACGTGGGTCGAGGCGTTCAGCATTTACTCGCTCGTGCTGACTTCTTATTTTCCCAATCGCTGGAAAGATCTTTTGCTCTACAAGCTGCTTATTCTGCGAACCTATCGCCAGTTTAGCGGCCGGGCTTGGCTGTCTTACGATAAGGCTTTTCGTGAGCACGCAGCAGCAAGCAAACTCACAGACTGGTCGCACATCAATAGCCAGCTCTACAGTTTCCACACCGCGGGATCTGTCCCACGCGCTCTCAGTGCTACAGCTGCTGAAGGAGCAGAACCCAAGGGCTCATCCAATAGCGACACCATATGCCGTTCTTGGAATCGGGGGCAGTGTTCTTCGCGTTATAGTGGCTGCCGCTTCGCACACAAGTGCTCTTCATGTTCTGGCCGCCATCGCTTGGTAGATTGCCCGAGTGGGACCGACGAGTCTTCGGAGTCCAAACGGAAATCCACGTTTGCCGAGTCGTCGGGGGAACTTCACAGGTCTAAGCGCCGCTAATCCAAGCACGCTAGTACTTTGTTATACTTATGGTTCTTACAAAAAAACAAAAAAAATGTTCCGTTTAATTTGTTCTTTAGCTTTAGCTATCTTGTATAGCACTCTATAATTTTCGCTCGTAATCTTGTCTAGACAGTTCAAGTGCATTTAGATTGTGTATTGTCAATTGTCTGGAACGTTTCAATGGTCTCGGGACATTTCGTTCCGTCGTTATTTCTTTTCTGCATGCTAGGCTTTATAAGAAACGCAGACAATGTCATTGGTATTTCATTGCATATGATATATATACATATATATATTACAAAAAAAAAAAAAAAAAAAAAAAACCTTTCGTGCTAGGACTTTTGTGTTATCTCTCTATGCTGTCATACCTTTTAGCGCGTTATATTTACAAAACCTTGATACAATCTTTTCGCGTAACCAGGCCCTTAATAAATTAGCTTTGCTGTCAGTCTGGCCTCTATGATTGGCTGCGGCGTTATTAGGACAATTAAGCCGTCTTCTAGCTGTCTCTGTAGGTCCCTTTGTATGCTATCGCAACAGCATTTCAAGCTTTACGTCGGGACCCTCTTACGCGTTTATTTTGCTAATTTTTTCGTTCTTTTCGAGTCCCGCGTTATCGCCAGAGTGGGTCCTCCCCCTCCCATAGCATATACTTTACTCTCGATATATTATGTTTATGTGCATGTAATTTTACCCCGTCTAAGTTCCTATCTAGGGTAATTAGCTTTACTCGTCGTTTATCGCCTCACGTATCTCTTTTTAAGTCGTGTGAGCAGTTCGGAACATCTGCCGGTCACTATTATTTTCACGGTCGTATTGTATCTTCTTTCAGCTATGCTTGACCTCCCGTTGGTATCTGACGTCACGCCCCTTAGTGTTGAGTGGTTTTCCCAAGAGTTGCTATCACACCCAGACCAGATTGAAGTGGCTTATGTTTTAAGTGGGATTCGATATGGTTTCAAAGTTGGATTCCAAAGTCAACTCAGCTCTTTAAGATCGGCCAAGAGTAACAAGGAAACCGCTATCCACAACCCTCAGGTGATTGATTCGTATCTGCAAAACGAGGTCAGGTCGAACAGGGTCGCGGGCCCCTTCTCCGAACCTCCCCTTCCTGACCTGCACGTCAGCAGCTTTGGGGTGATACCTAAGCGTGGCCAGCCTGGAAAATGGAGGCTCATAGTCGACCTTTCATCTCCCAGGGGACTTAGCGTGAACGATGGTATCGACCGCGAGGCTTTTACCCTTCAGTATGTCAGGGTTGATCAAATCATTCGGATGATCTCTAGCCTTGGTACCGGAGCACTGATGGCAAAGTTCGACGTCGAATCGGCCTACCGTAATATTCCGGTTCATCCTTCTGACAGGTACCTTCTCGGTATGAAGTGGCGCGGAAAGTATTACGTTGACTTAGCGTTACCTTTTGGTCTTCGATCAGCCCCGTTTATTTTCAATGCGGTAGCCTCGATGATAGAGTGGATTTTGGTGAACAATTACCAAGTTAGCAATCTCGTTCATTATCTTGATGATTTTATCATGGCGGGCCCTCCTAACACTGACGCCTGCGCAGTTAATCTAGCTAAGTCACGTCAAGTATGCCGCACTCTAGGTGTTCCGCTACATCCCGACAAATGCATAGGCCCTGATACTACCCTGGTTGTTTTAGGCATCGAATTGGACTCAGTGAACCAAATTGCTCGTTTGCCAGCAGATAAGTTATGCAACCTTAAACTGTTGATTGCTACCTGGCGGTCGCGACGCTGGTGTAATAGACATCACCTAGAATCGTTGATTGGCCACCTCCACCACGCAGCGAAGGTGGTGTGGCCTGGTCGCACGTTTATACGGCGCATGATTGACCTGCTAGGCTGTTTCCGCAAGCGAGACCATCCTATACGTCTGAATTGCGAGTTCCATCGCGACTTAGACTGGTGGCACCAGTTCCTCTCTACGTGGCACGGGGTTTCTTTTTGGCTGTATCCTGGTATCCCAGTCGTAGGCGATACCCAGGTGGTATCGGACGCCTCAGGAGCAATTGGTTATGGAGCTTTTCTGGACCAAGCGTGGTTCAACGGTGTCTGGTTGGAGAAGCAGGGTTCTCAATCTATTGCATATAAGGAACTCTTTCCGATCGTTCTAGCCGCGCATGTGTGGGGCCATCGGTGGTCCAAAAAGCATGTCATCTTTCGTTCCGACAACGAGGCTGTGGTGTTCATGCTGAACGGCAGGACTTCTAAAGTCCCCGACCTGATGCGGCTGTTGCGCAGTCTGTTGCTAGCGGCAGCGCGCTTTAACTTTTCCTTTTCGTCGCTCCACATACCCGGCGTCCACAATGCAATCGCTGATGCCTTATCCCGTTTTCGTTGGCAGGAGTTCAGGCGTTTGGCTCCTTCAGCACGCCGATCCCCAACTCCAATTCCGCATCAGCTTCTTCTCAACTTGACCAGTCCACTCTAAAGAAACAGTGTCAGGAATTCCTCCTAAATGGCCGGGCTCCCACCACACTTCGCACTTACGCGTCTGCTCAGCGTAAATTTATTGATTTTTGCCATCAGCTTGGCAAAGTTCCTGTCTTACCTGCAGATGAGAGAACTTTATGTCTTTTTGTAACGTTTCTGGCACAGTCGCTTCAGCATCGGTCTATTAAAGTCTACCTGTCAGCGGTTCGGGCCCTTCACATCGAGCAGGGTCACGCAGATCCATTGGTAAATTGTCCGCGGCTGCATCAAGTCTTTCGGGGCATTAAACGTTCCCAAGGGTCCCAGTTTTCACAGCGTCTACCGATTACCGACGCTCTCATGCTCACCATTTTCAAGGCCCTGGATATTGACTCGTTTGACCATGCCATGTTTTGGTCGTCATGTACGCTCGCATACTTTGGTTTCCTGCGATCGGCAGAGTTTACGGTCTCCAGCTTGGCCAGTTTCGACCCCACCATTCACCTGCAGGTCTCGGACTTGTCGTTTGATAATTTGGACCGACCATCGTGCTTACGGGTATGGATCAAAGCATCCAAAACCGATCCTTTCCGCGCAGGGTGCTATGTTCACATTGGTTGTGGCGTCTCCCCACTGTGTGCGGTGACTGCAATGTCCGCTTTTCTGCATAAAAGAGGAAATGCTTCAGGTCCACTATTCTTATTAAAGAATGGCCAACCATTGTCTCGAGAGTTGCTGACGTCGTGGCTGAGGGATATTTTCGCTGGTGCGGGAGTGACTGGTAATTTTTCCAGCCATAGCTTCAGGATTGGAGCCGCCACAGTTGCAGCGCGCAACGGTGTTCCAGATCACATGATCCAAACCCTTGGCAGATGGACTAGTAATGCTTATCAAAGTTATATCCGGACACCTACAGAATCCTTAGCCTCGATCTCGCGCTATCTTTCTCAAGCTTAATTTCCTGGAGTGACCTTAGTTTGGGTTGGTGCTTGGATCATTGTGGTGGGAGGCCCTTCTTCCTGTTCCTCCTCTCCAAGCACCTTGGAGAATCATTTGGAGGTGATAGGGTTGCCATAGTAACCGCTGACCTCCGCCGAGTTCCCGAGGCTCCTCCCACCCAAGCACCAACGCCAAGCTCATCTACGTGTGATGAGTTTAACAAATGATAATTATGTAAAATATACAAATGCTACACTGATACAATAAATATACAATTGAAATAAGATAATAGGTTAATTAGATATATTTCGTAGAACTAAAACGATTAAATATTAGTTGTCATCAGTGCAAAACCTATAGCTTTTTATTTTCTTTTAAAATACTTTTAAGGATCGTTCTTCTTTTAATGACTGAGGCAGAGAATTCCAAAGCCAGGCTCCAGTAAAAGCAAAACTATTTCTGAAATAGTCAGTTCTGGCTTTTGGAATTTGTAAATTTTTAGAAGAACGCCTTAAGTTGTAAGATTGAGTACCAATCTGGCTGGAAAACATATCTTTTAAATAAGATGGGACGATATCATTGACGATTTTGAACATCATAATGGCCTTTTGTTGCAGTCTTTGTTCATTTAAAGGTATCCATTTGAGTTCATTAAAAATTTGACTCGTTCGTACGCTTAAATACGATGCGCCAGTAATTATACGGGCTGCACGGTTTTGTAGTTTTTGTAACTTGCTAGTTAAAGTTTCGTCGATACTGTCCCAAACTAAACAGCAATAGTTAAAGTAAGGCTCAATTATGTTCTTATAGATTTTGATTAGATAGGGCCTACTTAAAATTGGCTTAATTTTCTTTAACGTGCTTAGGTTACATGCAATCTTCTTTTTAATGTGCTCAACATGAGAACGCCAAGTCAGATTTTCATCAATATAGACGCCGAGACATTTTGTTTTTTTAGATCGTTT
The DNA here is from genome assembly GCF_029948245.1 of Actinia tenebrosa. Taxonomy (NCBI): domain Eukaryota; kingdom Metazoa; phylum Cnidaria; class Anthozoa; order Actiniaria; family Actiniidae; genus Actinia; species Actinia tenebrosa. The sequence goes on along the minus strand of NW_028292572.1, from coordinate 6,472,320 downwards.
TAACGCGGTACCGTCTATAGTCAGACATAAGTCTGTGTCATCTAAAGTAGAAATTCTTTGACGGGAGCCAATTAACATAAATTCTGACTTTACAGCATTCAAAGTGAGTTTGTTGGCACAGAGCCAAGAAGCTACATGTTCTAAGTCGATATCCATTTGATTATTCAGGTTATTAATTCCACAGTCAGAAAATGATAAAGTCGTATCATCAGCATAAAGCCTAGTTGTACTATAGTCGAGGCAACGCGGTAGATCATTAATGTAGATTAAAAAGAGAACTGGGCCCAAAATTGTCCCCTGAGGTATACCAAAAGAGATGGGACGGGCTTCGGAAAGTACTCCATTGATTGAACACTGTTGCGATCTGCCAGTCAAATATGACTGAAACCACTGTCGGACTGTGGCGTTAAACCCATAATATTCTAGTTTTGCTAACAATATACTATGATCAACGGTGTCAAATGCCTTCTTAAGGTCTAAAAATATCACACCATTGATCATTTTCCTGTCTATATTGAAGTACCATTCATTTGTTAGATCTAAAAGCGCAGTTAAAGTTGAGTGATAAGGTCTAAAGCCCGACTGATGGGTATCTAGTAAATTATGTTCGTCAAGATATGAAATCAGCTGCTCACAGATTAGTTTTTCAAAAAGGCGGGAGATAGCAGAAGTAACTGAAATAGGTCTATAGTTGCCTGGGTCATCTTGTTCACCAGATTTAAAAATGGGGGTGACTTTAGCCACTTTCCATTCCGACGGAAAAATATTTGTTTTAATCGAAAGGTTAAAAAGGGTAGTTAATGAATTACAGATATGAGGAGCCGCTGCTTTTAGAATAATATTTGGAATTTTATCAAGACCAGTTGCTTTAGCAGTATTAATACCTTGCAGAAGCTCAAGTACTCTAGAGGAATCGATCAAACGAAAAGTAAACACATGGTCTACTTTTTTAACATAATCAGCGAAATTTACATTACTGGCACGTTTAGAATTTATTTCTGAAGCTAATTTACCGGCAATTTCTGTGAAATAAGTGTTAAGGACATTTGCTACATCCTTTGGATTAGTAACAGTATTTTGCACAGTCTGCCTAATTTCGCTGATTTCAACATTTTGTGATCTCTTGCCCCTGAGATTATTTATTGTCTTCCAAGTTTTCTTGGTGTCACGAGAGTGTTTTTCAATTTGATCTTGATAAAATTTCCTTTTCGTCTTAGTAACTAATTGATTAACAAAATTCCTCATCTTTCTATACTTAGACCAGTCTTCTGGGTCATTAGACTTCGTGGCCTTTTTCTTTAGGAAGTCCCTGTTATGCATTTCCTGTTTAACATTAGCATTTATCCAGGGAGAGGGTTTGTTGCGCACTTTTATCAACCTAGCTGGATGGATGGATGGATGGATGGATGGATGGATGGATGGATGGATGAATGAGTTAGTTAGTTAAACGAGCCATTTTCTCACTAAACAAATACCCCACATTAATTAGATCAAGATTGGCGGTGCAAAGTATGGGGACAAAAGACTGTTTAAGGGTCGTGTTTCATGTCTCCAAATATTCAACAAAGCGCTGACACAAGCACAAGTACTGGCAGCCAGGACAAGATGTGTCGAGAAAAATGGTGAGTTAAATTCTGCCTAAATAATATTGTCGTTTGTGTGGTCATCCATATTTGGTAAGCTCACCTTATTAGAAAGTAAACGTAGATTCTCATTTTGGTGATCTGCCTGCCATTAAAAGTTTTAAAATGCCAAAACCATTAATTAAAACTTGTAGATATTTGTAGATAAGCTTATAAATCTGGCTTTTTACAAAGTAAGCAAGAAATGTCTACAATTTCGAATACTGCGCAAACAACATTGAAAATAATTAAAAGGATAAAAAATAAACATTAGGAAGAATAAATGAGCGGAATGGGATGGGATGTTATTAAAACGAAGAATAGATAGGTAGAGGTGGTAGGGGTGGCATCGAATTACATTTAATGGTAAAATAGATGGGAGGATAGAATGGGATGGCGTGTAATGGTGTTGAATTTCAATAAATGGATAAAACGATGGGAGGGAGAAAGGAAGGTATTGAATGACTATGAGTGGACGAACCGATGGGTAGATGGAATAAGGTGGTATTGAATTACAAAAAAAGATACGTTAATCGAAGTATTATGATCATCCGGGTGGATGTAGTCCTGAGAAGGACAGTTTGATGTGACTGACGTTTCGACAACCTGAGCGGAAGTCATCTTCAGAGTCAAGTGAAGAATAAAGTCAGATTGGTCATATTTATACTGCCCCGATAACAATAGCCTAATTACCTGGCGGCATCGGTCTAAGGAGTGCGAGTAAGCCGACAATGAGGACTGGACGGGATTTCAAGTCCAAGCAATTAGTTTTTTACTAATTGCGCGGTTTTGAAATCCCGTCCAGTCCGATATTGGAGGCTTTGAAATGACTTCTCATGCTCATTAATTATTCCACTTGGAGTAGGACTGAACTAATTTTGTTCCAGTTACTTCAGACTGAATTCAGTCCTTTCACAGCACTTTAACAGGTTTCAAGTAACATCATGTGACCCAAAAATAGCCCATCGATTGCCTGGTTTCCTCATGAATTATTAATGAGTATGCGAAAGTGTTCTATTAGTGTTTTATTTTTCTTTCTTTGTTGGTCATTTTATTGTACAATATTTAAATTACATAGTTCTTTGTTTTCACACCTTTTTATACTCATTATTTTTCGTGTATATAAGTTAACGTTTTCTCAGTTTTTATCACTTGATAATGACGTTCAGTTAACGTCATCAGTTAATTTCATCATCAAAAGTGAAACGTGATCTGAAATTGGTAAAATATCATGGCTAGATGGATTAGAGCCACTTAACCCAATATATCTGAAAAACACACTTGCAACTCAAACTATTTTTTGTCATTTGTCTGTTTTATTCAGACTACACATCTTGTTTCCAATGCGTCTTTCTCGACGATCCAACAAGAGCCCTCAAATCTAATGTCAGCGGTCAACCAGCAGATAGACAGGCCCTAGTTCGAAGACGATGGTATCGACTGAAAAGTGAAGCTGGTACAAGAATCGTAACTTCCTGTCCAGCCCCAGGTTCCTGTGGAGCCCAGTCTCCAGGATGGCTCAACGGTCAATATCCATCGTTAGAGACTGGGATAAAGAAGATGGAAATATGTTACCGTTCAGGATCAAACTGCTGTGCTAATAAGGCAACTGTGTATGTAAGACAGTGCTATGGGTACCCTGTGTTCATGCTTGACGATGTACCAGATATCAGCCTTGGTAATCGTGTCTGTACAGAAACAGGTGAGTAAGACAGTGTTATGTGTACACTGTGTTGTGCCATGTACTAGATATAAGCCTCGGTAATCTTGACTGCACAGAAACAGGTGAGTACAACAGTGTTATGGGTACCCTGTGTTGTACCATGTACCAGATATGAGCCTTGGTAAACGTGTCTGTACAGAAACAGGTGAGTATTATAGTGTTATGTTTATTCTGTGTTGAACCATGTACCAGATATCAGCCTTGATAATCGTGCCGGTACAAAAACAGGTAAGACAGTGTTTGGGTACCCTGTGTTGTACCATGTGCCAGACTTTGGTAATCTTGTCTGTACAGAAACAGGTAAGTAAAACAGTGTTATGTGTACACTGTGTTGTACCATGTACTAGATATCAGCCTTGGTAATCTTGTCTGTACAGAAACAGTAGGATAAAACTGTTATGTACCCTGTGTTGCATCCTGTGCCAGACTTTGACAAAGGTAAATATTAGATAAATTTTGCAGTACAGAAAAAACAAACTAACCTCTGCTCTCTCTTTTTCTAAAGATCAAGAAAGCATTTTTCCAAACGCAATGTTCCAGTCAACCAATGAAAAGTGTTTATCCGGTCACGTGATTTATGCTGAAATCAATGTGGTCGAAGCGTCTGTCTGCATTGGGTACTGCCTGAGTGCTGGGAAGAAATGCGAGTCTGTTAACTTCATCCAGCTTGACAATGGAACCTGTCAACTCAATAATGCTACCGCCATAGAGTTTCCACAGCATGTTAATGCTAACAGTAGCTGTACGTATTATCAAAGCAACACAGCATTAATGTCTTACGTTATGCCATAAAATATAAAATATAATCTTGCTGAAATGTATCCTCCAGCTCCTCCAGCTTAAGTTCTGGCTGGTATTCTACCAGCAAAAGAAGCACCGGGAATATTGAAAAGTTTGAAAAGTTCTTCAATCCAATCATTCAAGAATGAACTGAAAACTCATTTGTTCAAGAACTTTGTCTCCTCTGGTTCAAAGTGAACATCAATGAACTATGACATTTCATTAATATTGTTTTCAACATACGTCTAATATTTATTATTTCTTTTATTGTGAAGCGCCGTGAATTTTGATATGTGCGCTATATAAGGTCCATTACTATTATAATTATACAGTTTCTCATTCATCCCATATAGTTAACTGTCCAATAATTTTCTTAATTGCACAGGTGTTGTTGATATGGGATTAATTAGGCAGCTATATAATTAATAGGTAATGGGATTTCAAGCTTCCCAATCAAGAAATAATTAGACTCGAAAAATTCCTCTGACTGCCAAATTGGACTCGGCCTACGGCCTCATCCAACTTTGGAAATCCTCGGAATATTTCTTGTCCAATTATTTCTTAATTGAACAGCATGGAGTCCTATTACATATACTTATTATTATTGTTATTATCATTATTATTGCTATTTATTAATATTTTGTTCTTTTAATTACGTTAATGACATTGACTGTATATTATTATAATGTGCTTTGATTATCCTGAATTCTAACAGTGCATCTTATTTAAAGATTTTTAAAGTCTTTAGTCTATTACGGCCGAAAATAAAGCAGTGTTATTTTTTCCGGTCCGGTTTCCTAAAAAATCGTGCGTTCTGATTGGCTGTTTGAGCATGCGGTATTTTGTCAGTAACTGCCCGCGCTCGCGGTCCGTTATCTTTGCCGGTAACAAAACGATTGCAAAAACAAGTAAAAAAATACGGGAAAAAATAAATAAGTTATTTACCGTCCTATAGTCGGTCTGGATAGGGAAAAACTGTGCCCTCGGTCCGTATATTCAAGACCTCGGGCACAGTTTTTCGGTATCCGGAACTCCTGGCCGGCAAATACTATATGTATATTTTTGGTTTCGGAGGATGTTGGAGGAATTACACTGGGAACACCTGTACAAGAGGTATGAAGAAGATCGCTCTCGTGTATGGTGGCCCAAAAAGGGCTAGGAAATTGAGGAGGTGGTTTGGGTTTGCACAAGTTTTCAAAGTATTAGAAACACCCTAATAGCTTGCGCACCTTTTATTTCATGGAATACGCCCACAAGACTATTCCGGATTATTCATAATTACTCTTTTTAAGAAAGACAAGGAATACTTACAATTCGTAGTTGATAGTGTAGCACACGACCTCTACAACCGCTGAGCGAACGGAGAAGGACTTGCGGTTGATTTGATTTTGATTGAAACATGCTTGAATTTTAGTAAGATAACACATGCCTGATCTCAAAATTTGTTAAATCCGTCGTAGCCTAGGAGACTTTACTACAAATTACTTTCCCTATAGTTCCCCTAGTTTCCAAACACAGAGACTTGATTCGAATTAAAGATACGCACGAGAACTAGTAGCTTAGCCAATAAGAACGCATAATATGCAGTAATCTACTACTTTGAACGATCAGAGGATAGAATGAGTTTATTATGATATTAACTTAATTATAAGTAAATGTTAAATATACGAAATAAGCATAAAGCTGCAAATAGAATGCTATGCGGCTATAGACGCTAGAATAATTCTACGTGTTGAATATATATCCAGTTTTGAAAGCAAATGACCCGTTTCAGTCAAAATCTTCATCATTAGTCGCTACTACAGTAATACTGAAAACTGCATGATTTAACCCTCCAGACACGGATAGCGTATCGCTATTTCCTGGTTCTGGCGGAACCTTGAAAATGGTAACTAGTGAACTGAGTGCTCAGAATACAACCTGGTCTGAAGTCATAGGCTTGGGCTTGCTCAAAGGCTTAGGATTACAAATTATCGAATATATTAGAGTCGTTTTCATATGACCGTGCATAGGAAATAGACCATTTAGTGCGTAGCAGTGTGTAATAGTTGGTAATAGACACAAGGAGACTAGAGTAGTCTAATTTTATTCTCAACCACCTTATTGTCAACAGTTTCTCTTGTGTTTTAATTTCGTTAAATTACACTTTATTACACGTTATTTCAACGAATTTACAAGGGAGAATTTTATATTAATCATGTAGCTATAATAAGTAAAATGAACGACAAAGACAAGAAATCATGTAGCTCCCATTGATTACATTTGTTAATTTACATCTTGTTTATAATCAGCTATTTTCTGACTGTTATGTCATAATGCGCCATGATTTTCGATAATAACTTCGTACATTAGCTGTGCGTACTTGTTGAAATGCAGTTATGATTGCTAGCATAGCATTCTCTCTCAAAAAGCCAGGATTATAACGAGCGATGGCCTTGCCCTGTGCAAAGATCATTTCCATTGGATTTAGATCATAAGCATACGCAGGAAGCTTCACCAATGTAATGTTTTTCCTTGCTAGAATACGACATAAAGCAGCTTCGTTGTGTATACTTGCATTATCTGCGACTAAATAGGTATTTCGTGGCAAAAGTGGCAAAATTTGCTTCTCAATTACCTCGTTTAGTAGCAAAGTATTAAAGGCTCCCACAACTGGGACGGCTAGAATGACTCCCTCATTAAATCCACAAGTTCCTAACGTAGATAACTTGACGTGGGTTCCTCCTTTCAGTCTAAACGATGGACATGCCAATCCAGAGTCAGTTCGTCCAAATTCTCGCTCGTCAGTTTCCATATCGAAATGGGTTTCATCGAAAAAGTATACACGGCTGGGATCAACGGCTCTTCTCCACTGGATGAATAACTGGCGACAGCGCTGATTGTGTGGTGACATTCGTTCTCTAGCCACATAAACACATTTTTTACGAGTTATTCGTAGCTCTCTAAAAAGCCTGACAATAGAAGACAAGGACGGGACTTCGTGGTGTTGAAGCTGAAATTCTTTTGCGAGTAGTTCTCTCACTTCACGTAGGTACGCAGTAGGATAGATTCTAATCACTGCTTCCATATACGCTCTCATCCACCATGTAATTTTTTGAGGAGGCCTACCTTTTGCAAGAGGTGTCATTGAAGCTTTTTGTCTGAAAATCTCAACGTATTTATTAACACAGTTATAGGACACTCGGCAGATTTCGGCGGTCGTTGCTTTGGACTGTGTGGCGAGATACGTAGAAATGACTTGAACTCTCTTTTGCCTTGGGTAAGATTTACCATTACGATAACAACCACCACTTTGGTTCAAAAACCAAGACATTCTATAGCAACTAGAAATTAGCGAAGTAAACAGTATACAAGACCAACAGCGGCTGTTCGACTGGGGAGAGCTTACAAGATAATTTATCTATATCGACACTTCATCTGCAAGCCTTTGTCATTCACAGGATCACAGCGATTGGCCGTTATTTGATTTCAATAAAACTTTGTAACCAGATTTCTATGGTGTGAAGATTAACACATCGACGATTATCATACTCGAATCAACCAACCGGTTTGAGAACGAGTGAGCACGCGACCTTTATTTTTGTTTGGTTCAAAATATTTTCATGCATGCATACACAATACACACAATTTAATTGGAGAGAATATAAGCTTCACCGCTTGTTGTAGCACTGATAACAGTCGTGTCAGTCGGCTGAGAGAAACATGTTGAGCAGGGGAAGAACTTGCCGAAAATGCAGACTCCATGGAGAGGTAGTGCCTTTGAAAGGACATGCAAGAGTTTGTCCATATGGAAGATGTTTTTGTGCACGCTGTAGCACACACGAGGAATTGTTAGCCTTGAGGTCAAAACAGAGAGAAGCGAGGGAGGACAAAGGTCGAATATGGAGAGCAAACCTGGCTTCAACTACACAGAGCTCGATAGGAACGACTTCCACGTGTACGAGCACAAGCTCGACCACAACCACGTCTTCCTTTTCTGATAACACTAATTTCGCTGAAAATTCTATGTTAGCCCTCCAAATGGCCAACTATGAAACCCAAGCAAAAAGGGTAAAGAAAACCATGTCGAAGGCGGAGCAAAGAAAAGGTATTACTGAACGGTTTTTACTGATATTAATATTTTCTATACCATACTATTAAAATTATCAATGTTACCCTAAACGAAAAACAAATGTCTTGACCTTGAACGCATTTTAGCAGTTTAGTTTGTAGAAGTCTGTGCATGTTTGAATGTGAAAGCTTTACATGTGTTAGTATTACTTATCAATCCCGAGGTTTGTCGAAAAACACTTTTACCAGGAATATATGTTGTATATGTCTAAAATGTTCAAGCGAAAAACTGCGGAAATGATTTACACGACTCGCACTCGGTAAAACATCGAGTTCATATGAAATGACGATATTTCTCAAAATATCTCGCAAACCAGTACGGACACCTAATGTAGAATGGTAAAAGTCCTTACATTTTGTTGGTTGTTGATTCATTTTATTTCGTCACCAAGTTTTTATGTTTTGATGTATATCGGTATTAATGTATAACGAGTTACGTAAAGCAAATTTAAAACGCGAAATCCAAGGTGAAAATCCAGAAAAAAGGTATTTCATATAGTTTTAACAAACCCTTATGACTGGTTTTATTTTTCATCATAACGTTAGAACATTTTTAATGTATCGGAACAAAAACCAAAAAAGAGATTATTTATTTTTATTACCATCATCATGATCCTGAGCATCAACAGTAGTCACTGAGCAATATACTGAATAAATGTTAGCTATTAAATTTTTTAACGTCTTGTTTTGTACGTTTCTTATTGAATCGACAGCTGCACAAGAAAAGAAGCTGGAGGAACATAAGTCTATGTACCACAGTATAAACGCCTACTCGAAGGAGATTACAGAAGCAACAAAAGATCTTAACCCCTTGACAGTCTTCAAGACTGCGCTCATGCTACACCAAAGGCAACCCCGGGAAGTGGCTGATGTTTCTGGTAGGAAAGGAAGTTGTTATGCAGTGCCAACAATACAGCCTCGACTTGAGACAGGGTCCTCCTTTCAGCTTAAGTTTGATGAGCAAATAGCTACCATTAAAAACGTTCTACCATCCGTATCTGAGGCCAAGATAGCTGCGCTTCTTGCTCGAGAAAATGGTGACATGGATCAAGTTGTCCAGTGTCTGATGAATTCTGACTCTGATGATGACGAACACTATCAAGATACCAAAGTAATCGACTTGACTGATAGCGAAACACCAAGCTACTCCACAGAGATGAAGAACCTGGCTCAGTTAAATGTGGAAACAAACACCCTAAAGACCATTCTGGCTACAGTCGAAGCAAAAGAGGCAAACCCAGAAACCCATAATCTACTGTCTTTCTATAAGCCAGGGGAGGACATCAGCAAGAAACTCGGCCAGATGACTGAAAGTTCGCATTCCAAAGAGCTTTCTAACGATCCAGCTAGTTTATGTCCATATTGTTAGGAAGATATTAATGATCAGGGGGATTTTTGTATGTACTGTGGAGGTGTATTCCCCCCCAAAAAGAGATGGTGATAAAATAGATATTAATTCATTGTGAGCCGGACGAACCAGGTTGAGGGGGTGGTAAATTCATACATTTGTCTTAAAGTTTCGCGCGTTTGCTTTTCGCATATTTTTTTATATCACCCCCTCCCCCCCAAAATCTAATGGTCGCTCCCTGTGCTTGAGCATCATGTGTTTTGTAAAATCTTGTTTCAGTTCTTATGGTGTGAAATATACAAACATTATCACAAATATTTCATGACAACTGAGATATAAATAAAAACAAATTTCTTGGCTTATTACATTTTTGTCTTGTCATTCTTGTCATATACCTAGTGTATAGTTAAGTCTAATGGGTTTATTACCACCAATTACCAACAAGTACTGACTATTAGTTTGCCTATTCTTTCACGGTCATATGAAAACGACTCTATATGAAAATGGTTAATTGTAAATGATCTATGTCCGTAGTTTTATAGATCTTTTTGCTATTCTAATAAACGTTATTGCCTGAACGTAAAGCGTAAAAGCGCGTAGGAATATATAGTTGCATTAAATCATCGTTCTATATGTTCTTCTTATTCTTAATCTTCTCACGGTTTTCAAATTCGCTCTGGTCGTTTTCAAGTTTTTCATCAAGCGATGTACTATTTTCTTCCTCGATTTCCACCTCCTGGATACGTTCTACATCACAAGTCAGCATATCATCTTGGCTTGTATCCGCTTGAGCAAGATTTTGATCGACATTGTCTCCAACGCCTGGAGCCTCGCTAGCAAGCTGCAAGACACTCAAAAAGCACGACAAACTGCATTGTGGGGTCTTCCTTAGTTCGTTGATTGCTGAGATCATTTTGGCTATATATGACACTACAAGAGAGTGAAACAAAAGTTGAGTTTGTCAAAGAAAATGAAGTTATGAACTAGGCATGAACCAATTAAATTAAAACTATCCTATAATAGATAGATAGATAGATATAACTAGCTAAAAACTAGTGTGAGCTGCGTCGGTGTTCCTAATGAAAGAGTAATGATGAAAAGGTAAATTATACACCGTGAAAAGATGAAAAAACTTACTGACGTTTCGCACGCTAGTCCTTCGTCGGAGTAAGAGAAAGAAGTGCCACTTCTTTCTCTTTTACTCCGACGAAGGACTAGCGTCCGAAACTTCAGTAAGTTTTTTCATCTTTTCACGGTGTATAATTTACCTTTTCATCATTACTATAATAGATAGTTTAATTCATTTAATAATGTTTATCATTCATTCATCCATCCATTCATTCGTTTGTTCATTCATTCATTCATTCATTTTTAGCTCGTGAATAGGTATTGGGGTGGCTAGATTTCGCATTTTTCGGATAACGCTTCTCAGCCAATCGCTTTGGGTAATTCCCGTAACCATGGAATCCATTGTATTAGCCAAGTGACGTCACTGAAAGTATCCACGCATGTTGTTTGCAGAGGAAGCCATTTTGGATTTTCGATTACTTCATAATCATATGTAATCAGCAGCATATTTTGAGTATTCTTAGTTTACTTTGTTTTTTTTATTGGACCTTGAGATATGAGATTGTCGTATTTATCATTACATTGGGAGAAGAATCCGAAAATAGCCTGGTTTGTCATATATTGGATGGCGGTTAGACTCGGTCCACGGATAATCTCAATCGTAGAAAAATTCAATAATTTAATTGATAAAGACAACAGTTTGTTTGCACAAAACATAACTCCGTCTATCGCCTTACTCGGGTCACAATACCCTCAATGAAATGAGTCACCAAGTGTCATTTGTTATCATCTTAGTTCATTGGTACTCAAAAAGCTTTACGAGCTTACCATGGGTTTACCTTTTATTAGTATTTATTTCGTAATTGTTTATTTTCTTGCACGCATTTTAATTCATTTTTCTATAGCGCCTCATGTAATATCCGTTAGATAGGCTTGTTTACATACGCAACATATAGCAACATCTTATTTGTTTATATTGTGCGCCCAATACTGAGTTTTCTAGATTATTTGAATCATTGTTTACAAATTACTTTAGCTCTGATGATGCACTAGTAGGGCGAAAGCTCAATTGAAATAAATTGACATTGGTAGAAGCAAATTCTTTATAGTAAAAAAATGGAATTAGTGCTACTTCAAAAATTGATATTTTAACGAATAGCATTGATATCTAAATTTTGCCCTATGGGTTGTTTGAAGGAAGAGACAGAAAATATCTGCATCACTTCAGTTAGTTTATTTCTTACCTGCAATAAGTCCAATGACAACAACGTTGGCAGCCATGAGTACAACTGTAACAATGAGAGCATCTGTTTCGCTGCTAATGCTGGATGACGTCTCCTCCAATGGGATCTTCAGCAGCATTCCAACGGTGAAGTTCACAGAAGTCGCTAACAAAGAAACCATTTGTAGCCAATGCTCAAACTTATCTTCAATGGGTTTATACAGAGCAAAGACTACGGCGTAAACTCCGGATAAGATGGTAGTCACTCCCAAGCCCATGCGACTTTCAACTTGAAACATGATCAAAAACAAGGAAACCAAAATCTTTCTCGTTAATTCAAGGATCTCCCAATACCAACAGGATGGCGAGTAGTTTTCATACAAGAATTTAGTACCCTGCAAAACGGGAAAGGCGTTTTTCTGGTTTTCTTTCATCTGTGTTTCTCTCTCGCGCTTGAGGATAACAAGCAAGAACAATGGAAAGATGAAGGTGTACAGCAAGGCTACTCTGCTGAGGATTCCATAGATCCTGTGCGTCGCATCATCACACTTGATGGAATAGTCTGCACGGAGGTACGACATGCATTGGCTATTCGAATGGGAACACAGTTCGTGACACGACTCGGGCAAGATCTTGAATATTATGGAACAAGTAGATGGAAAGGTGATAAACAGGACAAGGAAGAGACATTTGTAGCTTTGTACTTTGGTATTGAAAATCTTGTCATTCTTGGCAGACACGCTTAGTGTATTATTGCGATTGATCTGCATTCTCATCAGAACCAGAAAGATAAGACAAAAGAACACAACTGTAGCAGAGAAGGCGATGCTGATGAGGAAGTGGGTATATGCATTGGTATGTATTGAGTTGGATACGCAACTTGGGGGGAGAATCTGTAAGAGATTGAGTTGAAGCATCTTGGCATACTTCATGATCTCTAGAAGAGGACCTGGCCAGCTGATGTAGGACAAGGAGTCAAAGGTAGACGATGACACTTGGTAGAATCCGATGACAATTTTGAGTCGTGCAAGAATAATGTCAGTTATTGTCCTCCCATATTGATTCTTGTCTTTTTTATCTCTTAAGATAATAATCAACAGAAGAATAAAGACAAAAAGGATCAGGGTTATTTGTCCTACAATCCAAGGAATTGTTGGACACTTTTCGCAGTTAGATAGAAATCGAAAGTACCCTGCTGCACAGATAGCACAGAGAGGACCTTCATAGCCCGCTTTGCATTGGGAATATAAACCACCAATGCAGGACTCGGCAACAGGACAAGCATAGGCTACGGGAATGCTACCTTTGAAGCTTATGAAATTGGGGTCATAGTTACGTTCCCTAATTTGCAGTTCTGTAGAAAACTTTCGATACTGCTCAGCTATTTCCCTTGAGCTCCATATCCAGTAGAAACCTGTTGCCAAATCAATTGTTTCATTTACACATGTGTAACCTTTGGTGCAGATAAGACAGCCTTCAAAGCGACTGAGTCGGTAATGTTCGTCAAGACAGCTACATGCACGAAAACCAGAAAATTTATCCAGTTCTGTTCCTGCAAAATTCAATATAATGATAGGTTTAAAATAAAATTAGAGATATAGGAAATTATACCCACCATTCTAAATGGATGATGACCGCTTGGGTCGAAAGCTCGAAAGCAATTATTGTCCACCTTAGGGTTACGTTGTAGTAGCATTTACAGTCAAACCAGGTCAAGCATACCTCCAAAGAATACATTATTCATTCTACTTGTATGATTATTTCAACCATTATTTGTTTCAAGAATGCATCCCGTTTGCAAATATGTAAACGAATATTCAAAACATTATTCGGTTACTGATTGGATGAAACAAACAATTACCTTTGCGACAGAAAGAGTTGATACCATTAAACTACGAGATAGCTGTTTCTTGGAATACCCATTACTATATAGATTAAGGATCTATTTCCTAAATTCATTACTAAGAGGTTTCCCGGCTCGTAAACCCTTCCTTTCTGGTTTTTGGCGACGGGCTTCCTGTGTATATTTTCTATATTTGTTTGTTCGTTGACGTCATACAATTTAGTTGCGCATACGTAAGTCTGTCATAGATTTGGTGATTGTTTGCTCTCATATGAAAATAAATGTTGTAATTGTTGTCAACAGGAGTGAAACATTTCCTCAAATAAACAGAATAAAATAATTCAGCTCATACTTGGCGCAATCAAACAATCACGATTAAATGTCCCACCAAGATATATCGTGTGCCCCGTCTAGTCTTATTCGTAATTGTGTTTACTCGATGTTGGCAAATGGACGACGACGTCTCTCGATCTAGTCTTTTTCGGTGGGGAATACCGTCGTTTAGGACTCCCATCGTCGGTGCATAAAGTCCTTATTATTGGCATGCCTATGATGCGCCGCCAAGGATGCTATTAAAACTCCTGCAATGATGCAAACCCTTCACCAAATATGGCCGAGAATAAGAAATCAATGAATACCTAATGGACATGATTGACAATCTGTCTCGGCTCGTCCTGGGATTCTCTCTGGTGCAACGTATTTTCCATGAGGGCATTCCTTACATCCCATGCCATGTGACTTGATGCCAGTGTAGGCCACCTCATTTTGGTAAAATCCACCTAACATACAACGTGGTACGTTATTAATTTCCTTGTTACAATGTTTTTTAGTAATACGAAACTTTATTAAAAGGCGAATAAATTACCTGCAGGGCAGTTTTCACATCGATCGCCAGAACTGGAAATGTATGTTCCAAGTTTACAGGGGAAGCATTTCGTCTCCAAAAAGTTCAATTCCTTACATAGGTAACCAGAAGAGGCTAAAATTTCATCATAACTTGGCTCATCAGAAATGACAGAACTTTCCAAATCGGACGATAGCCTATATAAAGGGAGTACGGAATGTAACAAAATGAATGTTTTTCAAAAGTGGTTTAGAAATAATATTAAAAAACGTTTTTTTGTTGGTGTTTGGGGGAAAAACTGTTATCTTAAGGTTATTTACAGCATTGCAAGAGCATCTGTCTGTAAAAATCGATGCGTTTTTTTTATTGTCCCAATAAAACCTCTTGGGTTAATTATTTTGAAAAATAACATTAAAAAGTTCAACATCTGTTTTTCCAAAATCGCACAAAGTCTTTTTTTTTTTTTTTTTTTGATAAAGCATTCGGCTGACTATGTGAAGAGGCAAAAGTAGGCATATTTGATGGTCTAGTATTAAAGAAAGAAGTATTGCCCGATATTGACTTTTGGCCTAGTATTAAGGACGTTTATTGGCTTGTTCACACCAATTCTTTTCTATGCACGAATTTGGTGAGCGGGCGCTCACCGCGATGGCGTCATTCCAATTTTTTGATAAGCAAAATATCATGAAAACGTCTTTAATATTTTCGAGCTCTAAAATGAAGTCGGGGACCCTTATTTTCGTTTCATTTAAAAAAAAATTATTTTATAATACCCAACTTTAGTGGGGAAATTTAAGAAAAATCTGACGATGGGAAAAAATCGAGATTACATTTTTTGTGCATAATGGAATTGAATTCCACGTATCGTGAAGGCTGCAAGTTCACACTTGTAGCCAAATAACATTGTATATTTCTCATTTTAAACCCAAAGTTTGAAAGGTAACTGATTATTTGGTTAGTTTTTAGAGTTCTGGGTGAATTGTGGGCGATTAATTTAGCTTTTCAGTAAAATATGGTTTATTTTTCGCAGCTTTCCATGTCTACTAAGGGTGGACCTCCACGCATTCTGACGGGTAAACGAAGTCGACCACCATATTTTATTTGCTTGTTTTACTTCTAGTACGACGTAGTTTCATCATGCAAAATGTTAAAAAAAATCTGAGGATGGAAGCTTTTACCCATGAGCATTCTTAAAGCATGATTTCGTCATTTCAAAATACTAAAAACATTTGGAAAAAAAGTTTGAAAACTTATAATGAGCACTGGATGAGAGTGCCTAATGAGAGAACAGCAATAATATACACGGTTTTCAAAAGCAGAAAACACCTATGCTCTTTGTTATTGAAAATCAAAAATATTTTTTCCTTGTAGTATAACCTTCCATTATGACTGTTTGAAAATACTAATCTCTTTCGTGGCGAAGCGAAAATGTGGACGGTATTTTGCTAATTCGTAACTTAGAAATAGCAGGTTTCTACTGTATGAGTTTAAGAATCTATGGATACAAGAGATTTGCAGCATATTTGCCAAAGCAAAATAAACAAATACAATGTTGTCCATTAAGCAACAATTTCACTAACAATTTCAAAATACGGCCAGAAGATGCCCGAGGGTTAACAGAAACATTAATAAATCATGCAAATGAGATTGATTGATGCAGTAAATTCAAAACATTATATTCATAATCTTACAAGATAAATGAGAATATGGGATGCGACGCGGTTGAAATCAGTAAAGGGTGTTGGAGTACGGTGTTGATTAATAACCTGAAGGACAAGAACATCGATTTTAGCTTTTTTTTTAAAAAACTCATGCAATATTTAACAGAAGTCAAACTATAACATTCTACCGGTTTACTGCAGTTGTAAGTTTTGTGTACAAAAATACAAGCTACATATACTTACACCATATTTAGAGCTTTGTGGGAAAAAGTGCTGTCTGCAATTTGCCTCACTGGATTATTAGATAAATCTCTATGGGATGCAATAATGCTGATTAATTTAAAAAATCTAAATATCAAAATTTGCAGACTTGCAATCTGGTTGGCCAGGCTAGGGGCGAAGCAATAAAACACTCCCCCTTTCACTCGAGTTGAACATTTGAAAGGCAAAGTGTTGCTCGATATTTACAGAAGTCGTATTTTTAGATAATTGCATATAAAGGTTTTCTAGTCATTTGTTATGTATAGTGATGTGATGTTTTGTTAGAATACCTACATTAGTTCTAGACTTGTTGCCCCAGTAAAACTTTCGTTTGACAGGATTTCAATGTTGTTGCTATTTATAATTCTGAAACAAAATTTATTTGTTACCCGTATAGGTTAAATAAAAAATCATTGAAGTTTATAAACGCCTCTGGCATATAAAACAAATGGAGAATAAATAAATAACCACTAAATAAATAAAAGTCTTAAATTTCCATTTTTTGAGATCACAAAACTAAGGTCTTCACCTTATGGCTCTTTCTCTACTTACACTTACAAACATCAATTGCCGTTTGCCACAACGAGTGCCAACAGGGTGTTTGTCACTATGAGCCTGCTACTAGCCATAGATTACTCGACGTTTATCACTCTTATTCATTAGCTATTTGTTGTAATAAGTTTACTCACAACTGTTTTAGTAAAGAGTTGAACAAGAATGTTCCGTCTTTTATAGTCTTTATTCTGTTTTTAGATAAGAAGCTAAAACATATTCTTGAATTATTAATATATCCAATATATCCGTTAATGTCGAACTGGCTCTTGGGTTGTTTTGGGTATAGAATGACTAACGTTTTTGTTTGCATTAAAAAATTTACGTAGTTGAGGTCAATAGGAAAATATGAGGAAAATCATATAAAAAATATATATAGGGGAACTAAAATGGCAAACTTTCCAACAAAAGTTGGGGGATTTTATTTGGGGGAATATGTGGGCCTTAGTGCTCACAGATATAAAAGTTTTGGATTTTTGCTGAGATCTGGAATTCCTCTTAACTCTGCGTTTTGCAAGGCCCTGCAATAACAATGAAAAATTTGTTTCACGATGAACTAGTTTGCACATAATAAATATAATCAAAAGTGTATACAATGATTAAACTATTTAGTAATATATATTTCTAGGAGAGCAGAAATGAAAGAAAGCTTACAGCGGATTGCGATTTAGTGTTTATTGGAAACATTTGCACGTTTGTTTTCATGGTTTGATGTTAGATTGAATGTCAACAGAGTGTGTAGTTGACCGGCAGTGTGAGGATATGTGCACAATATACCGGATAGCAATCGTTTCGGCTCGAAAAATATGCCGGATAGGCCTTCTGTTCACACATGGAGCACTTGTTTTTGGAGTGACTTTTGTATTGGATAGATGTTGCTCCACCCCGGTTTCGAAAGTGATACACTTCGTATAGGTTTTTATGCCGATTAAAGTGCAGTATTAACAGCACGATCCGGTATGTAGCCGGAAGTTTAAGTGGTTTGAGTAAAGAAAGGGAGTTGGTAACTAGTATTAAAATACAGATTCAAGATGGCGGAGAGGCGAAAACTACTTCAATATTTTATTCGTTGATCAATTTATCATTTTCGGTGCTGCACTTATAATTTTGCGTTCATAGCTATATTGCTTTAATGTACTGGGAAAGGCGACGGGATAGAGCTAAGCTTTGGCTGTTGTTGAAAAGCTACAAAAGAATTAATAACAGAAGATTTTCATGTGGAAGATCATGTTAGGTAAGACCAGGTCGAACCTCTGTCTGGTGGGATAACTTTATCAACAACCAGGTCAGTGACACGCAGTACGTTCGAGAGATTATGTGAAGAGATTGGACCTTTATCTGTAAAGAAACAAGTAGCAATTAGTCTATTACGTGTCTGACAAAGAGAGAATGCTCAAGTTGGCAAATGCCTTTGGAACTGGAAGATCTACAGTTTCCACTGTGGTTAGGCGTGTCACAAAAGTAATGTCTGGCGTGCTTGGTCCAAAATATATATGGTGATAACTGTAAGGAAGCTATCAGAGTTTTTCAACAATTCGCCGAAGCTTCAACACCTGGTTGAGAAAATAAAGGAACTGCTCCCTGAAAACAACCATCGTGTTCTAATAGATGTATGCAGAACCAGGTGGGTGGAAAGGATTGATGGAATGGGCCAAGGATTGTGGAGATGCTGTTGCCTGTGGCCTCAGCACTTGAGGACATTTCAGTGAACAGGGGTTTGGGATGGGAATTGGAACATCAACAGCAGAAATGATGCTCAGTCATTGTTAAATGCTATTACTTTCCAATTTATTTTTGCCATTGGTGTTGTCAGGCATATTCTTGATTTGACCAGATCATTGACTCTTAAATTACAAAGAAAAGAAATTGATCCGGCGAAAGAGGAAACATCTATACTAAAGCGTGCTTTAGCAGATATGCAAAGTGACATTGATGCGACATTTCATCACCTCATCTGTAACGCTTGAAAATCTAGCCTCATGGTAGGCTAATTTTATATTTAAAAAGAATTTTGTAATTACTAGAGAAGAGACACTCCCAATGTTGCAGGTCTGGAGGCAGAACTGATTATGTGGGAAAGGCTGTTGAGAAATCAACAGAACAGAGGTAGAGCAGCTGATATTCCAGACAGAGTTTCAGAGGCATTGGCAGTTGTTGACCAGCAAGCCATTTGTAATATCTTCACAATATTGCAACTTCTTGCCACTGTTCCAATTTCCTCAGCTACATGTGAACGGTCCGTCTCAATTCTCAGATACAGAAAAACATATCTTAGAAATACCATGACACAAGATAGGTTGAATGGACTTGCCCTGATGTCCACAGGGACAAGCATATCAACTTAGATCAAGCGATTGAACTGAAACTTGGTTAAAGTCAAATGAATCAAATGATCAACTTATTATAAATGAAATAACGCCAACATGTTGCCAGAAAAGGCAGAGGAGGTGGTGTTGGTTTGTTGTATAGGAAGTCTTTGAGAATACAGAAAATTTCTTTTAATAAGTTTAAATCTTTTGAAGTCATGGGAATGACTGTACAATCTTCTCCCGGATACATTTCTATTTTTGTTGTTTATAGACCTCCTCCTTCCAGTGGCAACAATTTCACTAATAAAATGTTTTTTGAGGAGTTTTCTACTTTTTTAGAACAATTTTCAACAGACTCAGGCTCACTTCTTTTAGTTGGGGATTTTAATTTTCATGTGGAGGACAATTCTAATGTAGCTGCTCTTCAGTTTCTAAATATTTTAGAATGTTTTAACCTGACTCAACATGTCAGGCAGGCTACATATCAAGGAAATCATATTCTCGATCTTCTGATTACCAGGGCTGATGAACATGTCATAGACCATGTCTCTGTTTTTGATCCAGCTATTTCAGACCATTCTGCTGTGTTTTTTTTGTTTTTGTGATCTTTTATTAAAGAAGCAACCCTTTGAAAAACCCGTTTCTAAATGCCGCAAATTAAAAGCTATAAATCTTGATTCTTTTTCAAATGAAGTTGCTGAGTCACTTTTAATTACCTCTCCACAAACTGATCTTGTTGGGCTACTTCATCAATATGAGTCTGCACTCAATAGTGTACTAGACCATCATGCACCAACTAAAGAGCGTATAATAACTTTGGATCCATCTGCCCCCTGGTACACTGACGAAATCAAGGCCGAGAAAATAAAACGGAGGCATCTGGAAAGAGCTTGGAGGAAATATCGTCTGACTATAGACCGTCAGTTGTATGTGGATTAGTGTAATGTGGTTAGAGCTCTTATCAAAACAACTAAAAATGAATTTTATTCCAACATTATCTCCGAACATCAGTCTAATCAGAAAGTTCTTTTTTCCACGTTTGAGAAATTGACAAATAAGAAAGCCGACCACTTTTTCCTGCGTCTTCCTCTCCTGATGAACTTGCTAATTCTTTTGCCGACTTTTTCGAGAAAAAGATAAAGGTTATCCAGGCTGGTTTCGATGATGCTTGTGTTTATGATGGTAATTTGCATGAAGGTTTAGCACTTGACAAGTATTCAACATCTTTGAGGGAAATCTCATCAAATGATCTTTCAAAACTCATCCTTCCCTTAGTGGCTAAGTCATGTGATCTTGACCCTGTGCCAGGTATGCTTTTGAAAAACTGCTTTGAGGTACTTCTTCCGGTTTTGACAAATACTGTAAATCTTTCAATATCTACGGCTTCTGTGCCATCGAACTTAAAAGAGGCTTTAATAAGACCAATTCTAGTTTCAGGCCTGCTTCAAACTTGAGATTTATCTCAAAAGTTCTCGAGAAAGTTGTTGCTGCTCAACTGATAGAGCATCTTGAGAATAACGACTTATATGAAAATTTCCAATCTGCCTACAAAAAACACCATAGTGTTGAGACCGCCTTGTTAAGGATGCATAATGATATACTTAAAGCAATTGATGAGTAGCGTTCTGTTATTCCTGTATTGCTGGATCTCTCTGCAGCTTTTGATACTGCTAATCATAATATTTTGTTGGAAAGGATGCATTCCAGGTTCGGTGCGAGTGGATGTGTTCTCAGGTGGTTTAAGTCTTACCTAAGTAATAGGCGTTTTCGGGGTGGCGTATCCACAAGCCGCTTCTTCAAATGTGGTGTCCCACAGGTTCTGTATTGGGACCTATCTTGTTCTTGATATACACGTCGCCTATTGGGCATATTTTGCGCAGACTTGACATTAAGTTTCACTTATATGCTGATGACACTCAGCTATACATAACATTTGAAACTTCCTCAATGACTGAACTTGAGGCTGCCAAACACAAACTTGAATCTTGTGTAGGTGAAATTGATGAATGGATGACCAGACACAAGTTAAAATTGAATGCTGATAAGACCGAGATTCTTGTCGTGTCCGCTGCTCATCGTCTTAGTCCACCTATTAAAGTTTTCTGACTATGATATCTCTCCGTCTTCAATTGTTCGTGACATTGGAGTTATTCTTGATGAGAAATTGTCTATGGAAAAGCATATCACCTTCGTTTGCAAGTCATGCTTCTTTCATATTAAAAATATATGGAAAATTCGTAAATATATCAGTGTTGAAGCATGCGAAACTCTTGTCCATGTCCTTCATATCCATATCTTCCAGACTTGATTTTTGCAATTCTTTGTTGTATGGTTTGCCAAAATCTTTACTGCAAGAACTTCAGCATGTTCAGAATGCAGCTGCACGACTCGTGTCTTGTGCTCACAAACATGATCATATCACTCCAGTTCTTTTTCGCTTGCACTGGTTGGCTGTTGAGCAGCGCATTGAATTTAAGATACTGCTGTTAACCTTCATGGCTCTAAATAATGCTGCTGCTTTCTACCTTCGTGAACTTGTTAAGCCATATGTCCCAGCTCGCTCCCTGAGATCAGCATCATCAAATCTTTTAACCAGAGGTTCCTTCAGGCTTAAAACATATGGGTAAAGAGCTTTCTCGAATGCTGCTCCTGAGATATGGAACAGACTCCCGGCAAATATTAGGTCTTCTGTATCAATTACCAGTTTCAAGCGGGAGCTTAAAACCTGGCTATTTAAACAAACGTACAATTTATCTTAATCAGTAATTAGTCTATCGTTATTAGTTTCAATTTTTATAATATATGAATGCAATTTTTATAAAACCAAGTTCTTAACAATGCAATTTTGAAGTACAAAAGGGGGGAAAATGTCTTATGTATGTTTATATGTAGTGAAACAAATGTATTTTAGAATTTTAATAACTCTTAGTTGTTATGATTTTAAACTTTTATTACAATTAATGGAATATTTAAACCAAGTTTACTAGCAATGTCATGTTATGTATAAATATGTATTTTTAAAACAAAAATGTATTGATCAATAAGATAGTAATTTTCTAAATTTTAATTTTTAACTCTATTATTGAGAATGTTATAGAAAATGTAAAGCGTTGTTGAACGTCTGGATATTGACGCTATATAAAATACCATATTATTAAAGTATTGGCTCGCTACAAATTCCAAAAGAGGGTACAAGACGACAAAGAATCATTCCAACAGTTCACGACTGATCTTAAACTTCTGGTTAAAGATTGTGGATACCCAGATCCCGAAGAAATGGTCCGAGATAGAACAAGGTTCCGATCTGTCACTAGAAAAAGCGATGGAAATGTCCAAAGCACAACTGCAAACGATGGATCAAGAAGACTCAAAAATTCAAGCCGTAAAACTGGCAAGTCACAAGAAGAGAAACCTGAATAATAAACAAAAGAAGATTACAGCACCAAAACAGACACCTAGAACACAACGAGAAACCACCTGTAGCCACTGTGGATACAAGAAACATGATACCAAAGGTGATCAATGTCCAGCAAAAGGCAAACAGTGCAAAATTTGTCAAAAGTTTAACCACTTTGCAAAAGTATGCAGTTCAAGACAGGAAAAAGTTCAGTGTGTAGAAGAGGGAGAAGAAGAAGATCAGTATGATACCACTGATTCTGATGAGGATGACCTCTTCAATATTGGCTACATTGATACCATCAATGCAGTCCAAGTTAGTGACTGGCAAGAGGAGTTGACCATAAACTGTAAACAAGTCATTGTCCAGCTAGACACTGGAGCCAAGTGCAATGTCATGTTATTGAATACATTCAACTCACTAAGAGTAAAGTCAGATATCCAGAAAACAAGAGCACAGCTCAAGTCTTACACTGGTCATGAAATAGAGTTACAAGGGACCACTACACTGGAGTGCCAACATAATGGAATAAAATACTCACTCAAGTTTTACATTGCCAATAAAGAGGGAACAACCATAATAAGTGCACAAACCTGCAAAGATTTAAAGTTGTTGCAACGTGTTGAGATAGCTGCAGCATCAAGTTCAATACCCAAGACAGTTCAAGAGGAGGTAGCAGAGAACAACAACCTGACTGACATCCTGAAGGACTATCCAGATGTTTTTGGGGGACTAGGATGTCTGCCAGGTAAACATACTATCAAAGCAGACACTACAGCAACACCCGTTATTCATCCCCCAAGGAAAATACCTATTGCTCTCAAGGATAGGGTAAAGCAAGAACTAGACAGGATGGAGAAAGGAGTAATACAGAAGCAGAGCCCACAGCTTGGGTCAACACCATGGTAACATTAGTCAAGCCACGCAAAATTACGCATATGCTTAGATCCACAAGATTTGAATAAGGCCATACAGCGTGAACACTTTCCATTGAAGACCATCGAAGAAATAGTTGCCAACATGCCCGATGCCAAAATAGTGCCAGATCAGAAGAACAGAAGTTCCATATGTGGGCCACTTGTTGACAAGTGAAGGCCTCAAACCAGAGCCTGAGAAAGTGAGGGCCATACAAGACATGCCAGCACCAAGTAACGTCAAAGAAATCACAACATTCCTGGGTTTAGTCCAGTACCTAGGAAAGTTCTACCAAACCTAGCAAAGGAAAGTGCTCCTTTAAGGCAGTTACTAGAGAAACAGGTTACATGGCATTGGGAAGGGCCTCAACAAGCAAGCTTCAGCAAGCTCAAACAGCTGATAACAACAACTACAGCCCTGGGATACTACGACACAGGTAACACTATCTGTAGATGATAGTGAAAGAGGGCTAGGAGCAGTATTACTGCAAGAAGATAAACCAATTGCATATGCTTCCAGAGCACTGACCAATGCACAAAGGAACTATGCTCAGATAGAAAAAGAACTTCTTGCCATAGTGTATGGATGTCAGAAATTCCATCAATACATTTACGGCAGGACAGTGGATGTAGAAATAGATCATAAGCCACTTGAGAACAATCTGCGAAAGAATCTACATCAAGCACCCATGCGCTTGCAAAGGATGATAATGAATCTGCAGAAGTATGACTTAACAGTCAGGTACAAGCCAGGTAAAGAATTGCAACTTGCTGACACACTGAGCCGTTCATACCTTCCAGAAACCAACGAAGTACTTGTCGAAGATCTAGAAATCAGTGAAGTATGTCTAACAGCACATTTGCCCATGTCAAAACAGAAGTACGAGGAATTCCAGAAAGCAACTGCAGATGACTCAGTACACCTTTTGCCGTTCATTAACAGAAAATGTACATTCATTTGTGCCAATAATTGTATCAATAACGTGTAATGTACTTTCATCAACACCACAAGTAACATCATTAGCGCGAATCAGCTTTCGATAACGATATTTGAATATGCGTATACATTCATAGGCATCAATGGACAATCAATAGCTCGTTTGTACATTCATATGCGCGGAATGTATTTTCTTGTGCGCGAAATTCAACTTCAACTGACACCAAATGACAGACAATTGCATTTATGGACAATCATTTACCCAAAAGTGAAAATTCATTAGTGCTTTTAACATAATCATTGACAATCTATAACGCGCTTGGACAATCATGAGGGTCAACGTTATATTCTATAGCGTGGTTCGACAAACATTTGCATGATTCGAATGAACAATAAGAGAAATAAAACAATCATTAGCGATTTCTTAAAAAACTATTTTAGCCTTCAATTTCTTCGCCATTTATACATCGTGGCAAATACGTTTGCATATATCTGAAAAACTAATCACATTTAGCGATAGTGATAGAAATAAAACAATCATTAGCGATTTCTTAAAAAACTATTTTAGCCTTCAATTTCTTCGCCATTTATACATCGTGGCAAATACGTTTGCATATATCTGAAAAACTAATCACATTTAGCGATAGTGATGGTTGCCACATTTCTCTGGAACCCTTCCATTAGCAACTGCTTTCTGTAGAGACCTAGAGCAATCCCTTGTCGTCTTGCCTCAGCCCGATCGTTCGTATGTTGTTGGATCTCTGGACGGCTGAGGTCGGCTTTGATTGCTGCTTTAAGTGAGCTATTAGAGAGTTTTAGATTTACGTTCACGGCAAACGTGAAACGTCAGTTGACCAGTAAAAATATTCTTTCAAATGACTGAAAAAGAATCGCAAAAAAGTCCAAGTAGTAGAAAAACAAAAGAGTATTTGCGCTTGGTGAGAAGGTTTGTAAAAAGTAAAGTAAAATACAGGAAAACGATGAAAACGTGGTCACGTTTGCCGTTTGCGGGGAGAAAAAAAAGTCAATCTAAAACTCTCTAATTGCTATTCTCCTACGCAGCCGCTATTATGGAGGCAGTTTCCGCTAATGATTGTTTTATTTCTCTTATTGTTTATTCGAATCATGCAAATGTTTGTCGAACCACGCTATAGAATATAACGTTGACCCTCATGATTGTCCAAACGCGTTATAGATTGTCAATGATTATGCTAATAGCACTAATGAATTTTCACTTTTGGGTAAATGATTGTCCATAAATGCAATTGTTTGTCATTTGGTGTCAGTTGAAGTTGAATTTCGCGCACAAGAAAATACATTCCGCGCATATGAATGTACAAACGCGCTATTGATTGTCCATTGATGCCTATGAATGTACACGCATATTCAATTGTCGTTATTGAAAGTTGATCCACGCTAATGATGTTACTTGTGGTGTTGATGAAAGTACATTACACGTTATTGATACAACTATTGGCACAAATGAATGTACATTTTCTGTTAATGAACAGCAAAAGGTGTAATACAATCACTGATCGACACCGTACTTGAAGGATGGCCAGCCAACAAAGCCAACCTCTTAGTAGATCTCAGAGTCTACTGGCAGCACAAAGATGAGATCTCAGTGATAGCCGGTCTAGTGTTCAAAGGTCCAAAACTAATAGTACCTCGCTCGCTACGCAGAGAAATGTTAGACAAGATCCACGAGACCAAAGTGAAGCTAGCGTCGGATTGGCAGCGTCGGATTGATATTCATTGAGATTCATAATCATTTCCGGGGGAGGTCAAACAGGTCATTCTACTAAAATTCTCTTTTTCCCCTAACGGTGGCAAAATCAAAAACGAATTCCGATTAAACTTTCTTCTCTGATTTCTATTCATGATATTCTACGCTCTTAGTAGAATACACTGCCTATTCTCGACGAATTTACTGATTTTGCTCTCAGCCTCGGATTGGACTCGTATTACAAGTCACGTTCAAAACATTCAACTGACAACCACAGACTGACGATTTAATTTTTATCAAACATTCAATTTATTCACTTCTAACCTTCATAGTGGACTCGATTTTACTTTTAACCTTCGTATCGGAATCTACATTTCATGATACTGATTTTGCTCTCAGCCTCGGATTGGACTCGTATTACATCTCAACCTCGGATTGGACTCCTATTACATCTCAGCCTCGGATTGGGATCGTATTACATATCTCAGCCTCGGATTGGGATCGTATTACATTTCAGCCTCGGATTGGGATCGTATTACATTTCAGCCTCGAATTGATCATGTTTTTATATTAAATTTAAAAAATATGATTCAACATTTTAAAGACCTTTTCTCTTCCCCGGTTACATCGTTGCAAGCAATGGAACTGAATTTAGATGTGAAACACGAGCCGTGTGGATATTGATAAAGATCACTGGCATTAAGGTATCTTTCTTGACAAGATATGGAGAAACACATTTAAATAAACAATGCAGACATGAAATCAAGGTGGTGTGAGGCTCATAGAATTATACTTCATAACACCTTGCCATTTGTTTAAACTATTTAATCGAAAAGTTTTAATATTCAAGCTCGAGGAAATTAGCTAAAAATTTGTATACGTGGGTGCAAATTAGTAAGTACGTGTGCAAATTAGTAAGTTTGCATTATCGCCGCCTGCAGTTGTCATCGCGATGGCATTAGATATAGCAAATTTTGTTGATTCATGGTTAATTTGATTGATAAAAGTAAAAAAATATATATTTAAATAGCAGTTGTAAACATCTCTTTAAATCGAAGTTCAAAACTTATTTAGCTTCGCATTATTGGACACGGATTCTAAAGCTATAGTTTCTTGCCGGGCTATTGATTACCCTGACTATCAGGCTTTCCAAGAACAAGTTTATAAAGTTAACATTCCTTAGATATCACAACAAGCGAATGTGAAAACTGTATCAGAATACGAAAAGTGACTATCCGAATGTGAAGACTGTATCAGAGTACGAAAAGTGACTATCCGAATGTGAAGACTGTATCAGAATACGAAAAGTGACTATCCGAATGTGAAGTCTGTATCGGAATACGAAAAATAACTATCCGAATGTGAAGATTGTATCAGAGTACGAAAAGTGACTATCCGAATATGAAGACTGTATCAGAATACGAAAAGTGACTATCCGAATGTGAAAAGTGAGTATCAGAATACGAAAAGTGACTATCCATTTGTCAATGTAAATGGTACCCAAAATAAAAAGACTATGTAAAATCTAATAAGTTAATTATGACAGACATCTACCGCCATAGTAATACGATCCCAATCCGAGGCTGAGATGTAATACGATCCCAATCCGAGGCTGAGATGTAATACGATCCCAATCTGAGGCTGAGATATGTAATACGATCCCAATCCGAGGCTGAGATGTAATAGGAGTCCAATCCGAGGTTGAGATGTAATACGAGTCCAATCCGAGGCTGAGAGCAAAATCAGTATCATGAAATGTAGATTCCGATACGAAGGTTAAAAGTAAAATCGAGTCCACTATGAAGGTTAGAAGTGAATAAATTGAATGTTTGATAAAAATTAAATCGTCAGTCTGTGGTTGTCAGTTGAATGTTTTGAACTTGACTTGTAATACGAGTCCAATCCGAGGCTGAGAGCAAAATCAGTAAATTCGTCGAGAATAGGCAGTGTATTCTACTAAGAGCGTAGAATATCATGAATAGAAATCAGAGAAGAAAGTTTAATCGGAATTCGTTTTTGATTTTGCCACCGTTAGGGGAAAAAGAGAATTTTAGTAGAATGACCTGTTTGACCTCCCCCGGAAATGATTATGAATCTCAATGAATATCAATCCGACGCTGCCAATCCGACGCTAGCTTCACTTTGGTATCCACGAGGGAACTTGGGAATCGTCAAACGTAAACAACGAGCCAGAGATGTACTATTCTGGCCGGGACTATCATCACAACTAGAAGATAAGATCTCCAAATGCGAAGAATGCAAAAAGAAACAAAGACAACAACCCAAGGAACCACTTATTCCACATGATCCACCTAACAGACCTTGGGCCAAGGTAGGAACTGATCTATTTGAGTACAAACAGCAGCATTACACTGTAAAAATGGACTGGTTGAAACGACCAATATTAATGGTTATAACCATTTAAAATTGCTTGGAACTACCAATGATAATTGGTTATTTTTGGCTTGTGGGAGCATACCAAAATCAAATGGTAGAAACTACCAATATTAATGGTCATAACCATTTCAAATTGGTTGAAACTACCAATGATAATTGGTTAGTTTTTGACCAGTGCAAATGTGAAAAACTATACCAAAATAAAATGGTTATAACAACCAATTGTTAATGGTATACTCACAAATACCCATTTTATTGGTTAATATAACTATTTCACCAAATTGGTTGGAACTACCATTTAATAATTGGTTAGTTTTTGACCAGTGTTAAAGTAACCAATTGAGAATGGTATACTCATAAATACCCATTTTTATTGGTTAATATAACTATTTCACTAAATTGGTTGGAACTACCATTTGATAATTGGTTAGTTTTTGACCAGTGTTAAAGTAACCAATTGAGAATGGTATACTTATAAATACCCATTGTTATTGGTTGATTTAACCAATAATGAAATGGTTGATAATTTCACGGCAAGGCCAACAGGTCAAAAGAACCAAAAGGAAATTGGTTAAAACATATTTTTTGACTTATTTAACTAATTAATTTTTCATAATCAAGATTTGTTAGATCAAAGTTCATCGGAAGGAGGTGACTCTTTAAAGATTGAATACATTGCATGGCTGGAAAATCCAGTGGCTTCACATGTTGAATAAGTTAATTGGTAATTTTCATGTTCGAAAACCAAACGACTTATCATAAGAGAGATGCTCTAAATATGATGGCGTTTAGCGTTTTCTTTATGTCAACAGTGAAGCATTGTAATTATTCTGATTCGCTCTGAAAAGAGACACGCGGGAATTAGCGTGAACCTTGAACTTTTGAAAGTTGATCTGTTTACCTTCTGTTGTACTTATGTCAACAGGAAGCATTTCTTGGGTTCTGATTCCTCATTTTTGTGATTAACCAGGAATCAAAACCACGATAGCAAACAATCTCGGTCTCTTTCTTTCCAAGTCTCGGGCGAGTTAACAGCAAGAGTTTAGAAAATAAGTTTGTTTTCAATATAGCGTTTCTAAATAGGAAAAGCTAACTACAGAAGATGTTCTAGAGTACTAGTTTCCTATTACAGGATCGAACCTCAAGTCTTCAGTGACGCATCTAAACTAAGGTAAATAACGTTAGAACCATTCCTGATTAGTGAATACAATGTATATCAGAAGAATTCATGTGTTGTTCATGGTCTCCCCATCATTGATAGTCATGACTGTTTCAAAAGAGGTTAAACTATTTAATTTTGCTACAGGAAACCAAGATGACGGAGAGAACCTCGTTGGCTTCGAGATGCTTGATAGCAACGAATGGCCCTCACGAATGATTCCGGTTCTCAAGACGCATAAGAAGTTCATTTGTGTATGGCCGGAGCCGAGTCACTGATAAGGTAATAAGCTTATATTATAGTGTTAATAC
Organism: Actinia tenebrosa; assembly: GCF_029948245.1. Classification (NCBI taxonomy): domain Eukaryota; kingdom Metazoa; phylum Cnidaria; class Anthozoa; order Actiniaria; family Actiniidae; genus Actinia; species Actinia tenebrosa. The sequence continues at coordinate 6,442,136 of NW_028292572.1, read as the reverse complement.
TTTAGAATAACGTCGCTTACTCATCTCGAAAAATGCCTTGGCAATATTGCATATTATCACGAATGTTTCGGACCGATCTGAGTGGTCTTTTCCGCGCCTTTTTGGCAAGTCACATGTGCAACTCATTGGCCGGCAATGCTTATGTTTATGTGTACAGCGTGCTTATACAAGGGACTTTGTTCGTATTTTATTGAAGCCAATGAACTTACATGCATGATGACCAGTCATAAGTGCCCAGTTTACTGACCCTGAATTTTGTTCTTCACAAACCTTTGTGTGCTATAATGCACTCGCACACAAGATTAGATATTTCAAATCAGGAGCCGTTGTTATATCAAGGCAAACTGTTGCTTGCATACTGTAGTAACACTTGCCTTATGGTATATGCCAAGTTGAGGCTGTTCCTTTGGGCAGCCTTACTAGGTGCTCATTTCTGATTCTTGAAATTCTTTGACAGTGTGTTGAATGCAGAATAGAAACCAAAGTTTGACCTACGAACCCTAAAAAGTAATCGTTTGCAGAGGCAGCTGGCAAATAAATTCAGTGGCTTTGATACTTATTTACCTATAAGACGCCAACACTGATACGGGTTTTGTATTATATATTACTAGTTTTCTTCTAATCAGGTCAGCACTTTTGTTTTGGCGCATTAGCATTTGGTACATAAGAGTTGATGTAGAAAACTAAAGATTTTTTATATTGAATAACATAAAAACATGCCATACCCTGTAAAACAAAACTGCCGAGGTACACCAGAAAAGGAATTATACGAAAAAAGAAAGGTTAATAACTGTATGTGGAAATGAAAAAAGTTATTACATTTCTCCAACGATTTGCAGCATAATGGTGGTATAGAAACTTATTTGTCGAAAATAATAAAATAAACCTTAAGTAGTATAGGGAATGGGGGTTCCAGCGCAATCTCAACACGGGCAAGACCCGTGTCAAAAATCCACCTACGGAAACAACCCACTCCAAGTGTGGTTGGGGGCAACAGCGCAAATATGTTAGTCTATATATGGAGTGCGAAGAATGTAAAGAGTTTGTTTATGATTTCTGTGTAAAGTGCTTGAAACCCAAGTTTGTACCTACTAAACCAAATAAGTATATTTGTTGTGACAAGAAAATGCAAATAGAAGACGACACGTCAGCACAGTGTTACGAATGTGGTAAGAATATTCGTAATGCCGTACCAAATGCTACCAAAGAGCAGTATTACGCTAATGGAGGCCGTAAGAAGACCCCATACAAAAGAATAAAATACTTCAGAGACTGGATGAGTCACATTCAAGGTCATCGGCCGGTATATTTAGACGACGAAGTAATGGAAAGAATTATGAACCATTTAGAAGAGCCAACCCCGCAAAGTCTACGGAAAACGCTGAAAAAATTAAAACTAGGGAAATATTACAAAGCTATTCCCTATCTTTTGTCTGAAATTACCGGTAAGTCTATTCCCGAGGTTTCTGATATGAGCAGAGCCGAGTGGATGTTTTGTCGGCTGGATAAGGATATTCCTTATTACCCTGACGTAATTTACGAAATATTTTACGAAATAGACCCCAACCACCCCCTGTTAGGATGGATTCCGAGGCGACAATAACATATTACACGTAATTCATACGATGAATTTATATTACGCGTAATAATTTGCCAAATAAGGTCATGCAAATAATTTATATTACGCGTAATAATTCGCCAAATAATTCATATTACGCGTAATAATTCACTGAATTTATATTACGCGTAATAATTCACTGAATTTATATTACGCATAATTTCCAGACTGTCGTTCAATATGCAAATGAAATCCTGTCTCGCTTTTTTCAAAGCAGATGTTTACTGAGCAAGCTTTCTTTGAAGCTCTTCTTTTGCCTCCTGGTAGATCTTTTTGCGAGATTCCTCGGAAAGATCTTTTACGACTGTTTTTTTATTTCTTATATCCGACTTTAATTTCTCGTACTTTTCCTCTTCAGCTAAGATAAGCGAGAATTCTACGTCGTCTATCTTTCTGTCGCGCAAAGCCTTTGAGACAAGGTCAGTGATCGTATTTACTTTAGCCCTTGACAGAGCTATTGTCGTGTCATGCTTGGATATTTTGCTTGACAACTGTTTCATAATACCCGTAGCAACAGCCGAGATAATACCACAGGCTGCCCCAACGCCGGCCAAAGGAACGCCAACGACTATTCCAGGTCCAGTAAGCGAAGTAGCAACGCCGGTGCCTGTTAACGCCACGGACATGGATCCTGAGGTTATCGCAATCTTATGTAGCGTACTCCGGGCTCTGACGTACTTTTTTCGGACTTTTTCGTAGTGTTTTGCTTGTCCTTCCAAGTAAGCCAAGATTAAGTTCGCTTTATTCAGACGAAAGTTTTCGGCGTTTAGTTCGTTAGGTGTAGTATAGGGAACATCTGGGTACAACTGAGGTGCTGATGGTATAACATCCATTATATATACTAATGTACGACGCTTTTGGAAATAACGTAGAGGAGCAGCCACATCACGATAATCGGGATTACTGGAACTGGAGGGCCTTTAGGAAGATGTTTCCGCACGCGGATGCTAGTAAGTTCGAAAGAAGGCCCGATGGTATTTACTATAACGGCTCCAGAATGTACAGTAATGAGGATTTGAAACCTACGCTGGTTAATCAGATAGACGATCAACTGAAGAATTCTGGTTATGTTGAACATAAGCCTAAGCCAACATATGTTGAACATAAGCCCGTGCAAGGTTGGTCAAAGGAATTATTGCTGGGTACCAGTACTTATCCGATACCCGCAGTTTCATTTGATAAACACCCAAGCTTGGACCTAACGCTGAACATGCGGATCTCTAACAAGCATTCCTTTCCGTTAAAGGTGCGAGATATCTTCAAAAACGTACCCATTGTTCATACCACCGCTAAGGAATCTCATGAATGGTTAAGTGGTCCTAACATGCGTTATTGGCCGCAGCAACTAAACTTTGCAGTTTGGTGTGCCACTAGCGGCTGTGGGGTAAGCGCAAACTTGATGAAGAATTCAATATTTATGTTTCATTTTCACTTCACGGTTAGGAGAATACTACATGAGATGGGCGTTACTGCATTACCGGGAGATGCTGCGTTTTATCCTAGAGATAACAAATACGACGTTCCAGCCTATAACAGGCTTTGTAAGGAGTTCGGTGTTGTAGGGAAGGATTTTAGATGCACTACCGGTGCTAACAATGGTTTGGGACATATTTGGGCTTATTGGGGGATTGGTGGGCACGAGCTAAGCGATAAGGAAGTCCACGCGTTGAATTTACGATTGAACACTGGGTATCACAAAGAAACTCACGACAGTAGCACCTTCTTTGAACCAAATGCCAAGACCACTAAGGAAGTCAGAGACGGACCTCTGTTCAAAGACGAGGGTGGTAAGTATGGTGGAGCTAATCCACTGATTATCAAAATTACCAACGACGAGCAAACAAAGCAATATCTTAATTTCATACCCCCAGAAGGTAAAGGACTAACCAAAGCCGGCCTTGCCCGTTTGAACCGCAGCATAGAAGCTTACGTGTATTCTATCCTTGGAGCTCAGGTAAACACCCGATCTAGCATAGTGGGGAATACCGGCGCCGCAGAAGAGACGCGAGCCGAAGCCTTGATCTTATTCGAAAGTTCGATCATGGAGGGCGACATTAGCAAGGGCGTACAGCGTTACCAACTAGCTATACAAAATTCTAAGGCGAGGTTGGACTATGCAGTAGCCCCGGGTTGTTGGTTAATGCCTAGTAATTTATCTATAAATACTGGTTCTGTAGTAGGATACAACAATAAACTGCAGCGAGCTACTAAGGATATGAAGTTTGGGGTGAACGACGTGAACTCTGACACTCTTAGGAACATTCCTCACTTCGTAGAGAAGCCAAAAAAGTCACACGAAACGAAGCTACCCGTAGTTAAGAAACCATCAAAGAAGGTCCTACCTGCGATACCTGAGGAATATGACCATAACTTACTAAAGGCCGGCTTAGCAGCTGCAAGCATTGGTCTGAGCTATTATATATGGCGATGAACAACCCCTACGTAGCTGGAGTAGATTGCGTCTATACGACTTACACAGGCGAGAAAAAATACAACCAGGCATCTTGGGTGGACGTCACCGGGATGTCTGTGGATCTGAACTACTCAGGAAAGAAATTGATATTATGCAGCATTTCTTTGGGGGCCGTTAGCAGTGCGAATGTAGGATTTCGTTTCTGTGACGACAATGGAGTATTACAGCCCATGCGCGCGAAGACAAACAACAGGGAGCCTACGCATTTCTCAGTAGAGCCGCCAACGAATAGCTCTGAGAATCTTTCCGTTTGGACTTTCCACATGGTTGCTGATTGCCACGGAAAGGTAAAGCTGCAGATAAGAGTAGATGACACCGGGAGTGTTTGCATAAATAGCATAGAAAATCAAAGGAATACTGTCTATAACCACATGACCATCAGCACTTTGACGGTAATGAGCCTCTAGAAGGGAACTTGTTCCCTGTAATATATGAATCCATACGTGAGGGAAACGCGTTATACCCACCGCTTAGATGAAGAGGGATATGACAACGGCGCTTGGCATGACGTTGGACTGTGGGTTGAGGTTGGGGGCACTGCATTGGTCATTTGCACTATTAGCATTAATGCAAATACGCATGCGAATGTGGGGTTTAGGCTTATCGATGAGAATAATAAGCCCCTGCTTCCTTATCGAACTTCAACGAACACCAGGAAAGTTACCCATTTTTCGATGGAGCCCTACACTAGGTCCACTGAAGACCTAACGCCAGTAACTTTTCATATGCTAGCCAATTGTAAATATGCTAAGTTGCAAGTCACTTCTGATGACGGCAAGTTTGGGATAAATCGCATAGGTCGCAGGCCCGCTAATGCAGCCTGGAGTCATAAGCCCATTTCTACCATGAGTGTGTTGCCGTTGGTTCCAAATTACCAGGGCGGTGCTAATACCGTCTTTCATTATCCTCAAAGCAGGACACCGTCCGATGAGAAGATTAAGCCTTCATCTTCTTCAGGAGGACCACCCCAATAGCTACGACTAATATCCAGATGTTATTCCCTACAAACTTCAACAGTTCGCCGCCGGCCCTAAGTGCCAAGGAAACAACCGAACCCAGCAGCCCAGGAAGACCGGCTGCCATCTTTTTCCCCAAGTCCGTTAGTCCCTTACCTAATTTCTTTACGCCTGCACCTGTAGCCTTAAGCGCGGATAGGATAACTCCTACTACGCTTGAAATAGCGGCCGCAAATGCCAGTGGAACGCCATACTTCAAAAGGGCTCTTTTTATCTTTTCCTTGGCGGTAAGCCCCAATTCTCTTTCCAGGTTTTCCTTTTGCGCCTGTAATTCCGCAACTTCCACCTGAAGAGTTTCTAGTTTTCTTTGAGCTGCCTCCCTTTCCTCTTCAGTACGAGCCTGGTCATTGATTATTTCCTGCTGCCGCTCTATTTGCCCCTCCAGGTCTTCGATGGCCCGATCTCTTTGCCGGATTTGCTCCTCTTTAGTGTTGATTTCGGCAACCAACTGCCGCCGTTCCTCTAAAGAACCCTCTATGGTGGTACGTAAGTTCTTAGCTTCTTCCTTGCTTATGTCTAGGTCTTGCAGGGCAAGTTCGAAGGCGTGTCGGGTTTGGTCTCTTTCACGTAAGGCATTTCCTTCTCGTTCTCTCATTTCCGTTATTCTTTGGTTTTTATCATCAAGTTCTCTCTTTCGAGCATCAAGGAGTAGTCGGGTTTGCCGCATGTAATCTGCTTCCCTTTCCTCCATCGCCTGCTTTAGCTCTTCTACTTCCCTTATCGCCTCAAGGCCTTTTTGTTGCCGCTGCATTAGGGTCTTAACTCTTTCGACGGCTTCGTCAATATTCTCACTATTTTCTCTCATTCTTTCGGGTAAGTTGGGTTCTCCTAATGCCTTTCTAAGGGTTGAAGGAATATTTTTATCTGCGTAGTATTTACCATTTATGTCCCTGATGACGTATGGATGAGCATTAGACCTATTTAACCTTGCTACTATGACTTCCCTGCCCCATTCGTTATCCGCGTCAAACATTACTTGGACTTTGTTTGGATCCCAGTTTGGGAATTCTTCCTTGATCCTATCAAAGTCGTCCGGGGTTTCTTCCATGGATTCGTCCATTTGCTCCTGAACCCTGCTAAGCCATGCAGCGCCGGGGGCTTCAGGAATGTCGCCGCCTGGGCCTACTACGTAATCCATTTGCAAAAATTCTGGAACGGTTTTGTATGGATTTTTTCGTGTGAACATACGATTTAATGTGGCCTTGACCCTCCTCCACCTACTACCAAACTTGTCTCTTAAGGCTGCGTCGTAGATCAGGGGGTCGGTTTCCGCGCCTTTAGTCCATGCGTCGTATTCGTCGTCGTTAATATCTGCTTGACCTTCCTCAGTAAGGGGGTCAAAATCCGTTCCTTCTACTTCCATTATATATGATAAGCTCAAAGTTAAACCCCAACGTATTACCTAAGCAGGTTGGCGGACTGAAAGCAGAACGCACCTTTCACCGGGTTACATTCACGCCTTCTAGCGCTAAGCCAGGGGAAACCCTGTACGTAGGCGTGCCCCGCCTAACGGATAACCTAGTGTTAGTTCCTGGTACCTTGGCGTTAAGGTTTGACCTAGCAATACAACCAAGCACTGCGGACGCGCGTCACGTTGTCAACGACCTTGGCCGCAACATTGTCTCAAAGATGCGGGTGAAGTTCGCAGGGGAATCCCTCTTGGACTTAAATAGGTACGATCTGTATACCACGTACAAAGACTTATGGTTGACTGCATTTGACCGCGCGCAAAGGATAGAGCAGGGAATCGCCAGTGATGCTATACGCAAGGTAAGAAGCGCAACCTCTGGCGCCTCAGGAGAAGACGAAATAAAGACGGCTTATGGTACTAAGCATGTAGTTCCATTAGATTTCGAAGTTATCACGAACCACGGTGCATACTACCCAAGGCAGCTAAGCGAGCTGCAGTTCGAAGTAACCCTAGCAGACACTACGAACATCCTACAGGGAAAGGACGTAAGTTCCTCAGCCGTCCACCCATACTCCGTTACTAACTTAGAGCTGCAGTACGAAACGGTATACAGCGAAGACTTAGCACGTAGCGCCGGTATGGAATACAGCTCCGGGAAGGCTTTCCTTTACGATCACGTCGTGATGTACAAGACGTTCAGCTTTACAAATAACGTCGAAGAGGTCATCAACCAAAGCATTAACCTTCCCAGGCGCAGCCTTACAGGGATAATGTTGCTGTTCGCAAAGACATACACGGCAGGATTGCGTGACTCTGAGGCGTTCTTTAATCCTAACATCACTAACGTAGGCGTTAGCATTAACGGAGTGCCTAATAAGGTTTACTCACAAGGGATAAAGCCCGCGGATATGTACCGGGAAGTCGCACGTAAGTTTGGCGACCAAATTAGCCCCGAGGAATTCTTTAAGGATAAGTATGCGCTGTGGATCGACATGCGCACGACGAACGACGAAGACCTACATGGACAGGGATTGCGGCTGGTAAATACCCAGGACGGTATTACGTTGGAGATCAAGCGCACCAAAGACGCCAGCGACACTACTAAGATCAACGCATATATCTTCGTAGTCTCAGACGCGCAACTGAGTGTAGAAATGAATCAGCTAAAAAGCGTTGCCTACTAGACTCGAGTTCCTTGAGCCAAGGATAAAGAATATTCCTTACATATATAATGCTTCGCGTATTTGAAAACGACGACACCAAACTGCAATGCCTAGTGCAAGGCGACCAATTGTATTTCAAAGCAAAGGAGGTGGCTGCGGCGTTAGATTACGAGAACACCAAGAAGGCCATCAGGGATCATGTCTCCGAAAAATACCAGAAAAGATGGGTTGACATGCAAGGGGTCCCAAACCGTTCCCCTTCTACTATCCACCCACAATCCGTGTTCATTTCGGAACCTGGGTTGTATGAGTTGATATTTAGCTCCAAGCTACCTAAAGCAGTGGAGCTGCGTAGCTGGGTCTTCGAGGAAGTCCTACCTGCGCTTAGAAAGAATGGTAACTACGAGCTGGAGAAGCGCTTCAATAGCCCAAATAAGATGAAGTTTAAAATAGAGACCGAGTCTGACCTACGTAATCGGGTCGTATACAACGTTCGCAGGTTCTACCCATATGCAATCATAGTCCCTGGCTTAGGAGAACTGCAAGACACCTCAAATAAGCGCATTAAATGCTGGCAGAAGGGCTACCAGGCAGGGCAACCCGACCTGTTGATTCTCAACAGTCATAAAAAATATAATGGGCTGTGCATCGAACTGAAAACACCTAAAGGCAACGGAGTCCTGTCCGACAAACAAAAGGTGATGTTAGAAAGATTCGAAGAGAATGGTTACCTGACCATCGTAAGCAATGATTACGATATGCTGACCAGGGAAATAGCCGAGTACATGGCCGACGTACGTACCCCTTGTCCTTGGTGCGTAAAGGCCTTCAAAGGCCCCAACACCTTAAGCACGCACCTTAAGATATTCCATAGGTATAATGATTCTTAAACAAACATACTGGCGAGATCTGCTGCAAGGCGTTTCATACCGAATAAAAAACTACGTCGCATTCGAAGACATCGACCGTTTGAGGTTGGTCTTAGAACGCGACGGTCAGGAATACAGCCTTTGGGCGCCTGACTGTGTGAGATACATACTGCAGGGTGAAGAATATACACACCTACGCAGTCATGGTAAGGTAAACGGCCGATGGAAGTTTGACATCGAACGTCGAGCGGAGGATAATCCGTTGTGCGACTAATCCTCTTCATGGGCGGATAAGTAGTCATCTGCTGTGTCTGCCCTCATTTTTTCCGCCATTTCATACGCTGATAAGGTAATAGTCACGCCTCCTAGGAACGCTGCGATGTAAGGTAACATTATACCTTAAGTAGATTCCACTCTTTTCTTACCAACAGATAATGATCTAAGGGCTTAGGGCCATCGTAAAGGCAGCACCAAATATGTTGGCCGCTACGTATACAGCCACATCGGTCGCAGATGCCATCCCAGTGTTCCCTATTCTCCCACCTTACACCCTCATAGTCGTCGAAGCATACGAAGTCTTCGTCGATCTCCTTCTTACGTCGCGTGAGCACCCGGCCGGTTTCAAGGGGGCAACATCGCTCTGCTAAATCGCCGTGGGTCTCGCAGACCACATCTGTGAGGTCATAGCGACGGCAGCGGTACTTATGCCAGTTTTCTTCGAAGAGGGGTTCATCGCATCGGCGGCAATGGCCTTTAAGGCAGACTCTATGCTCGCGGTGATATCGTAGGGCCTGTACTGTGGACAGTTCCTTACCGCAGTCACCGCAAACAGTGCTGATGGTCTTCTGACAGACTTTCTTGGAAAGATGGTATTGCAGTCGCTGCTTGCTACTAAAAGCTCTATCACATTGCACGCACTTCATTATATATACCTTATTTTTTATTGTTAAATTGTTAAACCCTGTAAGAGGGTTTTAGGATAGGGTCTATTATTTCTTGTTATTTTGTTAAACCCCCATTAAAAGATGAGGTATCATTCTTTCTCATTGTTGAAACCAGCAAAAAGATAATCATGTTAACCATTCTTCGATTACGATGATTTAACAAAATAACAATAAAAAATAGGTCCTTACTTGAGACCTCTTTGCAGCATTTAACAAAATAACAATAAAAAAGAAAGACCTATGCTAATTCCTCTTGCTGGGGCTTAGTAAGATCTTCTTTGCGACCTCTTACTCTTCTCGAACGTCGTCTAAAGTCCTTTGTGCTTTAGTATCCGCGGGACACCAATGTCCAACGAAGTCTTCTTCAGAGAATACCTTATTACAGTGACAGCAGCTGTGTTTCTTACGAGGCGTCGGAGGGGTAACGATGATGCAGTCAGCAGGTAGTTCGCACGTAATGCAGTCCATATATCTATGGGGGATATCGAATGAAGTCCTTAATGGACTCCTTAGCCCACGTCGCCATTGTCAAAAGCGCGCCAAACCGTTCCGCGCGCTTCAGACCACACATTTCATCGTACAATTCCTGTACGCGCTCTTTTAACCGGTCTATCTCCTCCCTTTGCATTTCTATGGTGTCTTTTTTATCCTTTGCGTCGCCGGCGATCCTTCTTACTGCTTCCACTGGTTCCATTGTATATATAATGGATCCGAATCATATTCCCTGCAATGCTCTGATAGTAGGACCCACCGGCTGCGGAAAGACCCAGTTCGTGGTAGAGCAGCTATTAGGATCCTTTAGATACCGCTTTGACTACATAGTGCTATTATGCCCCACCTATGTGAATAACCGCACCTGGACGGGTATAGGAGTGAAAGATGATGACTTCTTCGTAGATATCTTAGATCCTAACGAGTTATCCAGCCATTTGAAGTTCTGGCACAAGCAATTCTCATCTCACGAGGCTCGACGAGCGAGTACGCAGACTTTACTCATACTGGATGACATTGCCTGTGGGGACGACGTAAAAAGGCGCACCTCTGAATTAGTGAAGCTCGCCTTCAGCGGTAGACACGACAATATCAGCGTTTGGTTGCTCTCGCAGCAGCTTACCAGCGTCTCTAAGCCCTTTAGGGAAAACATAGGCTCTCTCGTAGTATTTTATACTCCGAGCAAGTCTGACCTGGAAACCATTTTAAGCGACTACGGCGGTGAGATAAGCAAGGAACAGCTGCACGAATACATGCGGCATTTAAAGACGCACCAACATTCCAAAATGATTTTCTCTTTGAGGTTTCCTTATGACGTTAATGTATATGGAGATTGAGCAGCTCTTAGATGAAGTCCCCACACAGTTAGATGAAAGTAACCTTAAGGAACAACTTAACATCCTGGTGTCTTCTGGGAAGTGCAAAGAAATGATAGGCAAGGAACTTACCCATGAGCAGGTTAATAAGTTGTCGGAAGAGGAGGTTAAGAAGTTCCATAAGAGGTACGAGGCCGCCCTTGCAAGTAAGATCACGGACGCCGTAGCAGATTCCGCTATTAAGTTCGCGACTAAATTACTTGGACTTACGCTGCCCATAGACGACGTGGAGCAACTACGGAAGGACATTAGCGAGGACTATGTCATCGCCCAAGAACTTAAGATAACCTGCGGGTGGTTGTCTTTGAAGTGCGGTAAGTTAATGGCAGTCGCCTCTGCGGCTTTGCACGTAGCTCAGCATGTCGACTTGAAGGAGGTACTAGGTTTCTTTGGAACATCTTGGAAGGACTTCAAGAAGGACAGAGAAGTCGAAAAGGTCTTCCAGGCGGCACTTGCTGATGATCAAGTCGCCCCAAGTACCTAGTCAAGTCGTTGTCAAGTCGCCTCAAGTACTTAGTCAAGTCGTTGTCAAGTCACCTCAAGTACTTAGTCAAGTCGTCCTTAAGTCATTCTCAAGTACTTAGTCAAGTCGTTGTCAAGTCATTGCCAAGTCATTGTCAAGTCGTCATCAAGTTACTTGTCAAGTCCTTCAAGTCCCTTAATATAAGATGAGTGACACCGAAGAACAACCTCCCGTAGAAGATACCAAGATTACCAAGGCTAAATCTCCGGGCAGAGTCGCTGCCGGAAAGAAGCTCGCGGAGATGAATAAAAAGAACAAAGCAAAGAAGGAGGAAAAGGTGGAGGAAGAGGAATCCTTTATCAATCCTGGGTACGTCATTGGCGCGTTAGGAGTCGCTATAGCAGCAGGCAGCCTTTACTTACAATGGCGGGCTACGAAGCCAAAAGTAAAGTGGGAGGCCGCAACATATCACGCACCTGTAGAGACGAAAAAGAGTAAGATCCCTGAAATGGAGTAACCTTCTCGCTTTGTAATATAATGTCGACCGCGTTGTTGAAAACTGTTGAAGAAGCAGCTATCATTACTTCTATTGTTGCGGGTATTGGTTGGGTAGGTAAGAAAGTGCTCAAAGAAGACTTTACTGAAGACCCAAGCAAGAGCTTCGCTAATTTCGCTAAAATGACCGCTGCCGTAGGCGGGGCTATCATGGTAAAGGATTACCTACGGAAGGAAAAGTACCTACCTAATGTATAATGGTTAGCTTAGTCGCAGGTGGAGTCATTGCAGCTTTAGCATTTACAGGGGCTAATTATGGTGGTAGATATCTGGATAAATTAGTTAGCGGTGATAGAAACGCAGAATCTAACGCCGAAAGGAAAAGACACGACTTAGCGCTGGAGAAATATCAGCGGGACGTGGCAGCTTGGAATGAAAAAAGACAAGCTTACAGGGATTGGTTGGACAAGAACTACCAAGACAAAATGCAGGCGGATAAGAACTTCGAAAACACAGACTACGCCTTTAGACTTTATGCACAGGCGCACCCCGACTTTAGGTTAAGAAAGCCTCAGTTCAAGAATTACTACCAGCCTTCTAAGAAACAAAAAGACAATGAATTGGTCTTTGTAGGAGTCGCAGGGCTGGCAGGAGGCGTGGCCTTGGCGTATCTAATATAATGATCGTCTTTTTGGAAAGCGACAAGAATGACTTTACCACTTATCTGAATCCTCCCATCCGCGCGGAAAGGGTTCGGTTGGTTAGTTGCTCTTTGTACAATTCTTGGTATAATTTAATTGATGGCTTTGTCGTTGACAATGCCGCCAAACTAAAAATACCAGATTCCCAATACACACCTATAACACTGGCTAAGGAGCTAGCAAAGCACGGATATACTCTTACCACAGGATTACCCCATGAAATGACATTTAAGAAAAATAATGGAAGCGCTAATTTGAAGGACAGTTCATTGGTAGAACTCCTGGGCCTTACTAGTACCACGATAAATAGCGGCAGTACATATGATGTAAAATGGAAAGTCGCATCCTCTTACGAAGTCTATTGCGACTTGGTCCATAGTTACAACAATGGAGAAAAGTCTTCTCTTATGTCCAAGTTTCTACCCAAAGGTAATCCATTTGACCCAGTAGAATACACTCCCATTTCTTTGAGCTATGACTTGTCTAATTTGGTAGAAAGCATAAACATCACCATTAAAGTGGACGGAAAGACGGTGGATTTTAACGGACGCAAGATCAATCTTGTTTTGGAATTCATATAATGGGCCGCGTAGAGGACAAACTCAAAAGGATTTACTATGGGCCTGAAGGCTATTGGAAAGGAGCGTCAGCTATCAAGAAACTCGCGACCGCGGCCAGGGTATCAGACGAAACGGCTAAGAACTGGCTAAGAAAACAAACCCTCTGGCAGGTTTATCTTCCCGTGCCGAAGTACATTCCCAGGCCCAGCTTTACCGTAAATACCCCTAATGAAGTTCATCAGGCGGATTTGCTTTTCTTGCCGCACGATAAGGTGAGAAAAAAGACCTATAGATACGCTTTGACCGTAGTTGATATCGCAAGCAGATACAAGGACGCCGAACCTATAACCAGCAAGGATTCTGGGGAAGTCGCAGAAGCCCTAGGTAGGATTTATAAGCGCGTCTTGAAATGGCCTAAGCTGCTGCAAGTGGATGCGGGAACAGAGTTTATGGGCGTGGTTACTAAGACCCTGAAAGACCACAGCACTAAGATTAGGAGAGCTAAAGCAGAGTACCACAGGGGTCAGAGCATCGTCGAAAGATTCAATAAGACCTTGGCCGAGCGCCTCTTTGGGTACCAGTATTGGAAAGAGCTGGAAGATCCCTCCAAACGCAACAGGGAATGGACCCAGAGGCTCCCCCAGGTCGTCGCGGCTTTGAACAACGAGGCGGCCAGGGCTACAGGAATAAAACCCAGAGATGCCATAAAAAGAAACACGTGGAACACAAGTCCTACGTCAGAAGTTCGAGGGCGGTCTTCCCCCAGGAGAAGAGATTAGGTAATGTCGCGGTACGATATCTCTACGGACCGGGTGAATTAGAAGGAGGATCCAAAGAGCTACGGATCCTAATTGGTCTTTGGAAACTTATCAGATCCGAAGTGCGATAGCTAAGAAGGGTCAGCCCATCTTGTATTATCTTCATGATGGTCCCACGCGTGGGTTCGTCAAAGAAGAACTGCTTATCGTGTGATGTCCGAATGCTATCGTATACACTCCGTCATCACACATCCATCGCTTACCGTCAAATGCAGACAGTGACACCTTCTCCTGCGTGACGTTATGTATCTGATGACCATAGCTGCGCAGGCTGTTCATCTTATGCCGCTGTTCCTTGCGTGTTCGTAATACGTTGAGGTAGGACTCGTGCGTAATGTCCTTCTTAACCACATACTTTTTTACGCCTTTAGCTTTCTTTTCTACGCCGTCTAACTTTAGCACGCTGTACATCTTTGGTTTCAGACCCACGTATTCCACGATGGGTTTTCCTAACATTTCGTCTTTCATCTTCCCAATTACCTTCTTATTCTTCGCAGAGTAAAGGAAGTGCTCCTTCGGGTAACCGCTGGTGTCGTACTCGTCTATGTCGGGGAGGCAGTCTTTGTAAACGTCTTCCGTTTGCACTTCTAGAATTAGGGAGTCGGTGTCTGTGTACAGGAGGCGACAGCGGTCTCCGTACTTTGGCTTAAGCTTATCGTAGTAGAACTCGTACATAAGCAGCTTCGATAGATCCAGCACCGTAAAGCCTGTGTAAACGGGCTTGTTTAGTAAGAGGTTTGCCCTTTTCATGTGAATCACGTAGAAGTTCAGCATTTCTACGTATCTAACGAAGCCTGGCTGTGACACGTATGCTTCTGCTTCCTCTTTGGTGCTGACTATTTTTACGCTTACGCGCTTGCGGATGTTCTCCATTGTCTTTCCGAACACGCTGTTGTTCATCAGTTTGAAGAGGTTTTTCTCGAAGTCATTTTTCGCTGCGGTACGCTTTTGCGTGTTAAAGTCAATGTAGGGGCGCATCCAGGGTTCCTGCGTGAATTTTAGGACTCTGTGGATCTTCTCTACGCGCATTCCGTGTCGCACGTAGAACTGCAGGTTGCGGTAATGTACCACATACTTCTTCTTATCCATCAGGTTCATAGTTAGTTTCCTGTACGGTTTGTAACCAGGGCACATTTGCTTTTGCAGCGGACTTAGCTGCTTAAATGGTATCTCTATCGCTTCTGGTGCTAAGGGGAACTCATTGTGTTCGTCGTGCAGTGCTCTGGGTACTCCAGATCCACTTCTAAGACGTAACCCTTGTCTTCCTCCTTTCCTACCTGCATGTAGAAGTCTATCGGCTTCACTGGATCCCATTCGAAGTCTCTCACAGGTAGGTACTGTGACATTGCCCAACCATAAAGGTTATTCGCATCCAGGTAGTAAATGTATGTGGTTGGTTTCTCTGGGTCGTGCTCTACTAAGGGGTTGTTTGCGCGGGCGTAACGTCGGCTGGGTCCGCATACGCCGCCACGAATACCGTCTTCCATAAACCGATACATGTCGTACTCCGTTAGGAGATCCAACTGCGCATTTGTCTTCTTTAACAAAGCACTCCAGCTGAGCCCAGGAGCCGTGTAGAAATTAGCGGGATCCAATCCGTAATATTCCATAGCCATCTTTCTGAAGCTTTGGAAAACATCTGCGAGCAGCACTACGTCAGACCTTAGGTAGATGTCGTGGTAGTCACCCATGTTCTCACAGGAGTACTTTTCCCACACGTCTAACGCATGCTGGTACTCCTCATCCTTTATACCGGACTCGTTTAGGGTGCTGTAGAAGCGATCTTTGGGTGGTAGGGGTTCTTTGAATCGATCCCAGGAGTCCATGTATTCGTATGGGTAGACTCCTTTCCTTTCCGCGCCGTATTGACTGGAAATGGGAAAGTTGGTGTTATACTTTACGAGGTTTGCTAAGGAGTCCGCCATAAACTGCTGCGAATCTAAGAACTTTAGCTTACCCACAGTTACGGACATGTAGCGCTCTTTGTTGTTGGGTATGCATTTGACGTCGGAGCCGTCTGTTCCTTGTAGTAGCAAATGGGAGTCGTAACCGCGGAGGTTGTGAAAGAACACCGGAATCTCCATGTCTGGATTTACTTTGAAGTTTATATTGCATTTCCAATGAGCCGCTCCTCTGTATTTACCCGTGATGTGGCAGTGATCCCTAACCTTATCCACATAGAAATCCTCAACAAATGCTTTGTGGCAGTGAATGCAGTGCGTGGAGGGCTTTCCCGGCTTCTCACCTTTCTTAGCATACTTCCCGCATTTAAAATGAGCTTCTCCTAGATACTTTCCATCTTCATCCCACGCTTTCTTGGCTCGTCTTCCAACTGAAGAAGCGTATGTTGGCAAATGTGGCATTTTTTTGCCTTGTTAAAAGCCTCCTGGTTCTCTTTGGTAAATTCCATCTTCTTTGGACGTCTTAATTGTTCTCTTATCTCCCCCTCCTCTTCTCGCAATGCTTCTAGAAACTCATTAGCTGCGTTCTTACCTCGGTAAATCACAGGAGGGTTTGCTTTACCGTCTGATCTGACTACTATGTAACCAAAGGAGCAGATCTCGTGTAATCCTACCTTATTCGTGGCACCACGTTTCTGCTCTTCCTTAGTTATCAACGCTTCGAAGTCTGCATATATCACGTAAGGCACTTGCATCTGCTTTTGATGGTCTGCGTATGAAAGCTCTTTGTTGGTGGGCATCTGGATCCGTTGCGCCACTTCTTCGACTCCGCGGCAGATCTCATCGTGTTTCTTTAGGGTATTTAAGGATGTAAATGACAGCAAGCAGCAGTCGCAGAAGTACTTTTTACCTTTGTGCTTAGTATGTCTGTAGAATAGTCTGCTAATGTGTTTAACCCATGAGTAGTGTCCGCCGTGGTAGAATAAATGTACGCGCTCTCCTTTACTTTTTGACAGAACTAACGGTACTATCGTCTGCTCTCTGACTCCGTAAACGTTAATTGCTAGATCGTTTATTTCCTCAATATGGGATGTCTATCAACTGCATGGGAAATTCCACACCATCCCACTCTAAATCATCTGTGGGATACTACTTGTCCTACAGGGATCCTTCTCTGCTGGATACAGTGCAGACCTGATTGCCCACATAAAGCATCGATTGTCTTCATTCTTCACGTTTACAATAGCCTTCTTCCTTTCTACCCACGTTGGTAGCGGTACGTAACTCCCCCCTCGTATGGGTACGTACCTGGCTATACTTATCTCTATTCCTTCAACCTCCTCTACTGTCCAACCCGATCCTTCTTTCGTTGTAGTTAGACAGCGACTCCATTATTGCTTCTAAGGCTTCAACTGAGTGACCTATCCAGATTCGTGGATTCTAATATCACTAACGACTTTGATCGCAACATTGCTGTCGTCATTACCTCGTCTTTTGACAAACTTACTTCTACCATTATGCTCGCTTTCAGGGCTCCTAATTCTTCTATACCTTTTCGGAGAGTCCTTTTAACCTTCCTTTCTGACTGACGCCAAAACTGTCTAACGTCAATCTCACCGTTACCGGGTATTGACACCGTGCTGAAGTTGCTTTGGGATTCCATCTATATAATAGGAAATATTTTATACCTAATACCAAGCACTTTTTTAGGTCGTCGTAGTCGTACTCACAGTCCTGACAATGCCAAAACAATTTAACCTTAGTCTCAAACTTCTTACCCACATCCACAATCATAACTGCTCATACACTTCGTCTTCATTTTCAAATGCTTTTTCAAATCCGCTTCTTTCTTAAAAGTTCTCTTACATTCTTCGCACTCCATATATAGACTAACATATTGCGCTGTTGCCCCCAACCACACTTGGAGTGGGTTGTTTCCGTAGGTGGATTTTGACACGGGTCTTGCCCGTGTTGAGATTGCGCTGGAACCCCCATTCCTATAATACA